>NW_005842532.1:221348-233340 GCF_000455745.1 Alligator sinensis
CCCTCCTTGGTTGCCAATCTCCACCTGTAGGGAAGTGTATTGCTCTTTCACATAGAGAGCTACACCCCTGCCCTTTCTTGTAACACGATCTTTCCTGTACAAGGTACAGCCATCTCTATACTTGTGGTCCAGTCAGAGGTGGAGTCCCACCAAGCCTCTGTTATCCCTATGAGATCATAATCATTACTGTTTGGGAGTAGGCCCAGCTCCTCCTGTTTGTTGCCCAGGCTCCTGGTATTTGTGTAAAGGCAAGTGAGCTTGCCATCAGTGGTCCTAGGTTTCCCTGCACTCCTGGAAGAGTCCTGTACCTGGAGTGGGGTAGGAGTTTGTTTCCTTGTACAGTCTGACCTGATGGTTTGGTGGCTGATGCTTGGTGGGCTTGCACCAGTGATTATCTGCCCTTCTCCCGGCGAACTTGATTTAAAGCCCAGGCAAGCAGATCAGTCATTCTGGCTCAGAAGAGCTTCTTCCCCATGTGAGTGAGGTAGAGGCTGTCCCTTCCCAATAACTCGCTGGGTCTCTCTCTCTGAAGCGTGGGCTGTGGTCATAGAAGCTGAAGCCTTCACGATGGCACAAGTGCCTCAGTCTTCTGTTTTACTTCCTGAATTTGAACTACTGTATGCTGTCATTCAGAGCCATAGCCAAATATTTTGGTGTCTGGTGCAGGTCATGTGCAGAACTATTACATGATTTGATTTAAAGCCTGCTTCCCTCCCCCCACCCCCTACCCTGCCAGGGCACCCAATACAGATGAACTACTGGCACTACTCTTGTTATGGTACTGTTGCCATTAACATTTCACCATTCTTAATTAATTATTGATGCTATTTTGTTTCCTCATCCACTGACTTGTAATTGAGCTATGGTTACATTTTACTGGTATATTACTGCCTACTTAACTTTTTTCCATGCAATCTTCCTTGTTCAGTCTGCCAGTTACCTATGTAACGCTGTGACCTACCTGCTTAGTTTGTGCCCTGCACTTTGTGGGATGCTTACAGTGAAGTTGACTAATTAACTGCACAGTAAATTTCTCATTCTGCCAGTGGCAGAAAGCCACCTTTTTTTCTTCCCCCAAAACTCTGCTATGTCACAATTGTGATTTAGGATGGGCCCAGCAGAGGATACACATCCTTACCCTATCTCTTTGGGTAACCTGAGCTTGATACATTCCTGAGGGAGGGGGGAAACCTGCTCCCTCTGCCTATGTGACTGGCACGACATACCTGGGTGAGGGGCTTCCTTCCTGGTGGGCTAGAGTCTGCCTGGCAACTAGTGATGTATTTCAAATTGGTTGGCTGGCAGCCAACAGGTGCTGGCCTCCATTGGACCAGGTAAATGAGGTCACAAGGGCTATATAAGTTAAGGACTGCCCAGGAGGAGGGGGGCAGCAGCCATGAGGGATACTCAGGAATGAAGAAGAGCTGTACCATCTGAAACTTCCTCTCTCTCTCAAAACTCATGATCAAGGAACTGCCTGCCTCCAGAGGGAATCTCCAACAGCCTTTGGATGATACTTGTGAGTAAGCTAACTGAGATCCAACTAGATATATAGCTTGCAGTAACTCAGATGCAAAATCAAAGGCTGCCCAGCCACAGGAGTTTGCTCTATGGAATTTGTCTGATATTGCTCTACCCTGTACCCTATTCTAACCCTACCCTCTGTAACCAATAAAGTTCTCCTTTGTGACTGGTGTAGGAGACTTATTGAGGGGTGGGTTTAATTATGCCTAGGAGGCCCCTTAGGTCTTCGGACTAAGGGCTGTTTGGCCCCCAACTTGGGGAAGTGCCCCAAGTTCTTGTATTGGGTTGAGTACCCGTAGGACTATTAGGCCTGTGTTTCCCCGAGGACACAGGACCCAGACAGTCCCTTCTCGGGGTGATGGCAGCACGTTACCCCCAGACTCTGCGGTGGTTCTCGAAAGGGGGTCTAGCAGGGCTTAGGCACCCCTGGAGAAACACATGGAGTCCGGAAGGTGGACGGGTGTAGTGTGGTGGGAGGCTCAATGCAGGAGCTCCCCCTACTGGCCCACCACGCTGCCCCAAACAGCCTCTCCACAGCACACTGATCTCAGTTAAAGCAGCTCTGGGATGGCCAGCCAGGGCTCCTGCAACCTGGCTCAATGTGTTGCAGTCTGGGTACAAGTGTAGATGTGTACCCAGGAGTTTCCCTGGAGCAATAAACTGTGGAGCAATAAGCTAATGGCATGGTGCAAGAGTGGTAGTGGGTATTTTCTAGTTTCAGAGATGTGTATTTTAAATGTTACTCTGGATTTGTACCAAAGGCTGTCTCCACCCCCACTTCCATTAACCCAGCTGTAAAAGGGTGCACAGTTGGCCTGGGGAGGAAAAACATATATGATACTTGTATATAACTTTTCCTTATGTGCTGTTGCTGCATGCCTTAACCATCCTAGTCCAATGCCCATCCCCCTCATGCCCCAGGCTTTAGTGAACTGTTGAGCTTTTTGACTCCATGATCTTTGATACAGATTGACAAAAATGTACATTTATGGAATTATTATCCATCTGATATTTAAACTAATTTGGAGTAACTTTGTTAATTGAGATGGTAATCACATCCACCTTCATGTGTGGTATTTCAGAGAATATCTTCACACTTTGGCCAAGATTTTCAGGAGAGCACCCTTCCTCCCTCCCATCTCAGTAGAGCAGGGGCTCAGCACTTTCTCAACATCAAACCACTTTAGTTGCCCAAAAACGGAGGCCCTGGCAGAGATTACTTCTATCGAGCAACAGGTGACATTCTTTGATGGAAATGGGTTACATGGCATGACAACTTCAAGTTCATAGAGCAAGCTGTCCAGAGGGGGAGACAAGTGCACTGGGAACTTACTGTGCCAGTGCTCGCCTGCAAGGGGAGCTGAAAAGCTGCTGGCTGGAGCTGTCAGCTCCCTCCTATACCTTACAGCTGTGCTGCTAATGAGAGATGTGCTGCTCTGAGCTCCCCATGGATGAAAGAGTTGCTCTCCTAACCCTTGGGCAGAGCAGGGGGGACCCATGTAAATGTTGTGGGTGGAGGGAGGGACAGAGCATCAAGGCTGGAACTCTCCTGGAATACCGTATGAGGGGCTTTTGTGTGCTCACTTTCCATCTTTCCTCATCTGCAGCACCCTAAACAAATTCTCTCCCCCTATAAGTAAAATATGTCATACTGAGTGTGTTTACACTTTGCTTTTCACAGGTGCTAAAGGCTCCTTAAGGAAGTTTCTTTGAAGGCTGGTTGGGGAAAGGGAGGAAGGGCCTGAGTCATGACATCTGCTGAGGCACCCTGGGGCAGCAAAGTTCAGCATGAGTCAGAGAGTAACCTTGCAGGAGGAGGGAGAAAGACGAGAGAAGAGTCTACCCTAGGATGCTGGAGAACCTGGCAAAACACTGTCACCCTATAGGTGACATGCTGCATGTTCAAATTAAAGGTTGATAGAAACTAGTTACAAAAATGTTCTGCTTTTTTTCAAGAAATATGTTTGTGGCTGTTTGGCTATTTTTATTGTGCAATTACTACTTTTGTATGTGCAGCATGTCTAAAGTTATGATGCAATTAACTAGTTAATTGCATAATAAATGTAAAGTGTATCACAGGCCTGAGAATCACAAGTCAGTCTTGAAAACTTGGCATCCTACATTTTTCATGCAAATTCCAATAAGCTTGTATTCGAATGAGCTTTAGCAAGTAGTTTCTAAGAGGGAGTTTTCTAGACTTGATTTGGAACGTTCTCATTATTATAGATATTCTGGACTGAACACCTTAGAGGTAGAGTCTATGGGACTCTGTTTGCTTGCAGTATCTTGCAAGCTTGGGCATAGCACATGTTCATTCTGAACATTTCTTAAAAGGTTTGTTTTGCTGCTTCATCTTGCCTAGTTGTCAAATTAACCTACATCTTCTTCTGGCCTCCAGCCCTTATACTATGTGACAAAGCAGTATGTTGTTGAAATGGTGTTTTATGTTTGTGGAGGATGGAGAATTCTCCGTGCTTATGATTCCTAAGGAACAACTGTCAGAGTCCTGCCAGTCACATTTGGAAACTCACAAACAAAATTTAGCAGTTTTGCCTGGTTTTACGCTGTTTTGGTATGTTTTAACATGAACTTAAGTTTTAAGTTGCATTGCAAGAACTGGAATGTTGGCCAATAGGACTTACTGCTAAGTATATAGGAAGCTACTACATTATCCTCTTTGATTTACCTGCACTGTAGTGCTTACAGATCTGTCAACAATGAGTAAGCAGCTGGTGTTCTGAGAGCACTGATTATTTATATGTAATATGATCATTTCACTGTTGCTCTACCCTTCCCTTTCCATGCCCTATTTTATTTGCTTTTTCTTCCATCTGTTGTTTTTTGCCATACTCAGAATTTGTAAGCTCCATTGGGGACCCCAGATCTGTTGTGTTACATGTTTGTGCAATGCCCAGTACTTGCCTGAGGCCTCTCGCCACTAGAACAGTGCAGCAGTAAATACCATATTTACCTGAATATAAGATGAGGATTTTCCTCCAGTCAGCACAAGGAAAAATGTCCCTTACCTTACATTTGCATAAAGGGAAACCTTATTAAATACTTTGTCTATCATTAAACTGCTGCCAAAAGCAGCATGTGCTCAGCAATGGAAACCAGCTATGAAGTTAATTTAAATGCAGCCAACACTGAGCATGACTTTAAAATACAGGACCCATAATTGGCAAACATGCTGATAGGAGCTATTTTTTCTGTGTCCCTTAAAAAAAAAAATCAGGCAGGTATTCCCTCCACAGAGAACTGGCATCAGGCCTGGAGGTAGTGCAGTAGCGGGCTGGCAGTGGGAGGGCCAGAGCCAGCCCTAATGCCTTCCCATTGGTGCCAAAATCACTACAATTGACAAGAACAGTTTAGTAAGCCTATCTGAATAAGATATATAGTACCCATTGTGCTCAGCCCCCCTCAGCACTGTCTCTCAAGTCATGGAGAACCACTGCATTGTATACATTTCCTTCTCACTCCTAAAGCTGAGTTGTGCCTTCCTTTCCCATTTCCAATGATTCCTGTTTCTTCACCAGCCTTAAATGCCTCCATGAGGTCAAGCCAAACCAGGTTGCACTGCACCTTATCTGCATATAAATTTTTGGACTCTTAACAAGAACACCTAGAGTGTGTGTGTGTGTGTGTGTGTGTGTGTGTGTGTGTGTGTGTGTGTGTGTGTGTGCGCGCGCCTAGTGTGTGTGTATGCACCTAATTGATTTAGCATTTCAAGCCATGGTGACCCCATAGCCCAGCACTGGTGTGTGTGTGTGTGTGTGTGTGTGTGTGTGTGTGTGTCACACACACACACACAGCAGTGCTGGGCTATGGGGTCACCATGGCTTGAAATGCTGTTGACTCTGCTAGGGCCCAGCCCAAAGAACTACATGGTAAATCATGAGCCTTTTAGCTTTGGACTCATATCATGCATAGTTTGTGTAATATATAAGTAGATATAAAAGTGCCATTTAAAAATGTTTTTTGTGGCATACCTGTGCTAAAATATGCAGCAGTTTCAAAAAACATCAACCGCATCAATTCTGGATGAACTAAGTTTATGGGTACTGTGACAGTGTCGGCTCTTTGACTTGGTTGTCCAGGGGCTCTTTGGCTTCTGGTTGTCCTCTCTGGGAAGAACCATTCCCAGATGAAGTGCTCACACCCATGACTTAATGGAAGAAAGTTTATAGAATTCCACCTCAGTGAGAGGTGATGCTAACCTGGGTTGGGGCAGTTCCTTATCTGACTCACTGTGTTCTGGGATACTATTTGGCAAGTCACTTATGGGTCCAGACTGGGAGCTCCTCCACCCCTATACTCCCCCCACAGGTCTCCATATGGTTCTTTGGTCACACTGGATCCAGGCTCCACTTGTTGCATCGATCGCCTTTTCACTGTCACACCAGCCTTGGAGCATCTTATCAATACCTCCCAGAACGCATACCTGGGATCCCGAACAGTCCATCTAGTATGAAAATAAAGAAATATGGGCAGTCTTGGTGCCTCTCATTCTCTTCCAGCACATCTTCATCTGTCATTAAAAAGCCTCTCCATTCACTTCTGGCATCCTTTTACCTCTGCCCAGGGGTGCATCCAGCCAATCAGTGTAGGGACTTGCGTCCCAGGTGTGGCTCATGCCCCCTGTGGGAGGAGGGCCCACCTGAAGTGAGTCAGGACTGGGACTCTTCATGTGAGGCCCTATCCTTCCCTGGGCTCACTGCACCAGCTGAGACGCTCTCAGCCAGGGCATCACTCCCTGGCAGCTGCTGTTTCCTGGCTGGGACTTCCAGTGTACAGCACCTGGGCCACATGTCTTGCAGCTCTGTGCTCAGTGATCTAGCTGCATCACCCCAAGCCAATGGGGCTTTTCATAGGACCACAGGTAAGGGAGAGGGGACGAGTGGGGCGTTCTCCTTCCCCAGTCTCCTCACTGTGCTACAGGTACCTATAATGATTTGCCTATATACAAATTACTATAGTCATGTTTATTTCAAAGTCAGTGGGTGCATTTACTGCAGAGCTGCTGAATTAGCTTCATAGTAAACTTCTCCACATCTACATTTATGCCCCTATTAAGGTGCAGAAAATGATTAAACTCCAGAGCAGGCTAGTATTTGTGAACAGAGCAACGCATGCGTAGACACTGGGGCTGGCTGGGGCATAAGGGTGCTTCAGGGGGGAGGGGGTTCTACCTGCTGGCTAGCCCTGTGTATTCTTTTAAAAGGTTGCCTATGCTTTGTTCCCTGGCCCCATGCTTCTCTGGCCTAAAGCAGTCTGCAGCCTGCTGGCACTCTCTAGGATGCTGTCCCCAGAGCCTGTGCCCAGCATGCCATGGCTGCTTCTTGCCCAGCCCCTGGCACCAATACCCAGCATTGTGAGCTTCTGCTTATTGCTGTCCTTGCCATGCTCCACAGCCACACTGACCACTGCCTGGCCCTGGTGGGTCTCAACACAATCCACCTCACCCTGCCCTGTGGCTGCACCCCTGGGCACAGGGCCTAGCCTGTACCCTGCTGGGCTCCTGGGTCATTGGCTACTAGCCGCTAGGCCACCTTCCGGACCCTTGCAAGGATGCTGACAATGCCCACATGGACATCACCACAGGCACCATCCACTAGTTCCTGGGGGTCCACAATGAGCTCTTTGAACATATGGAGGGGTTCCTGACTCACTAAGCTCTGATGCTCCTGATCGCTATGGTTCCCCAGGTGCAGCTGAGAACATGGCATGGGGCTCTGAGCTTCGATGGTGTGCCAGGCAAGCCCGCACTTCACCACAATGTGTGCCACTGCCTAGAGGGGCATCTCTGCCCATGCTACGCCTAACCCCTGTGGCTGAGGAGGAGATCCCTGCTACCATCAATACGTTTCTCTGTATGTGACAGGCCCCTGCCTGGGAAGCCACTGGCTACTCAATAAAGTCCTGAACTGCCTCTTTCCTCCCTGCATGTTAGGCAGGGGGAAACTCCAGCAGGTGAGGGCGGAGGGGGAGCTTGGCAAGCAGGAGCATGGAGGGAAGTGAGGGCAACCCCCCTTGCAGGGCCCCTGGCCCCAGGCATGCAGCCAGAGGGCAGGTAGGTGAGCTGGTGAGGGTATGGATGGCTGCAGTACCACCTCCCCCTCCTTCCCCACTATCCCTTTTCTCTCTGTGGTACTTACTGGACAGATGTGGAAGGTGCTCCCAGTGGTTGGACTTGGTCCCTGGCTGCCATAACATGATCTGGCTGCCTGCAGTGTCCCAGGGCATGGAGGCATGGTGCACAGCTATCCAGTCAGTGGCCCCCTCCAGGGAGGAGATGCAGCTGTTCATTGCTGGGGCCATCTTTGGCCTGTCTTCCTGTCTTGGGGTACACTGCTGGAGTTGGTGGGACAGGTGCCAGCTTGGGCTGCATGAGCTGCCAGGTGAGACCGTGGCTGGGGAGCACACCAGAACCTGGCTCTGGGCCTTGAGGGGCCCTCCCCCACTGAGTCCTCCTCCTCACTGAGCTGTGGCATAGGCTCCAGCAGCCCACTCACAATGGAATACATGTGGTGGGCCTTGTCAGGGTCCCTTGGGCCCAGGATTCAGTCCAGCTGCTGCATAAAGGGCATGCATCTGTGGGTAGACCCAGAGTAATGATTGTGGTCTGTCACTTGGACTAAAGGGCCTTGGCCTTCATGTGGCACTATCAGCCAGAGCACTGGTGGCTGTGCCCTTGCATGTGGTCTGATATAACCACGTAGATATGCACATTTACCCTGCTGGCCCAGTGAAACTGCCACTGGACCTCTGCATTGCCCCAGATCATGATAAGGTCCACAGTCTCCTGCTCTACCCAGTTTGGGCTCTGGGGCACTGTCATCAGCATCAGGGAGGCTGCCATGGTAGCTGCTGCCAGGGTCTCAGGGGTCAGGCTAGGGCTGTGGGTGCCAGTGTCATCTGGCATGTGTCTGCTGGGGTGGGACACAGTGCCCGGGAGGCAGATTGTGCCTGTTTGGAGTCCTGAGGGGCAGAGCCGGGGTCTTCAGGGCTGCTGTGGCTGGCATGTGCCCACATTGGTGGGGAAAAATGCCTAGTGGTAGCAGCAGCTGGCAGGGGCCCTGGGGGTCAGGTCAGGGGACTGGAGGCCACATTGGGACAGCTGACAAGCTATCCCTGCCACATGGTTGGAGAAACTGTCAGCCACGTGGCTCTGCCCCAAGCAAGGAGGCTGATCCCCTGCTGGTGTGGCTGACTGGGAACAGTTTATACCCAATGTCAGCATGTACACATGTGCTACTGTGCATTAGGTAATGTGCCATTTATCTAGTACCTGTATGTGTTGGTACTAGCAAACAGTGCATTCGACTAATGTGCGGTAAGTGCCAATGCATGTGTAGACAGTGACACTTTACTGTGCATTAGATTAGTCTAATGCACAATAAAGTGTCTTGTATAGATTCACCCAGTGGGTATTCACACCACCTGGAGTTTACAGCATTGACCTGCAGGTGGAGAGCATGCTATGTAGACTAAATGGTCCATACCTCCTCACTTTATTGACTCTACCCTTTCTCACTGCCACAGAAATCTCTGTGCATTCAAGGAACTTCTCAGTCTCAAGAGAAGAGTGTGCCTCTTAGCTGTCTCTTCTTTTATTCATAGCTGCCAATCAGCTGGCATTTGTAAGTTTGCTTCCCTCTGTGCTGTATAGTATAGACAAGCATAAAGTCCATAAGAAATGGTTGCTTTGTATGTGACAAATGGCATCCCTAAGCTTTCAATTATTTAGTAGGACTTCAGATTGGGACTTCGTTTGGGATTTAAGATTTTGGGTTTGTGAAGTGCAAAGTGCATTAATATTTGTGCAGATAGAGATGGAAGCTTTTATTGAGCACAGCTCTGCAAAACCGATTTTCCATTTTGGGGAAAGGAAAAAAATAGTGCCCCTTATATGGTAACATTGTAGGAAGTGTGTGTGACAGTGTTTTGTTATTACTTGAGAAGGATTGGATTCAGTGATGAAAATCTAGAAGGTTCTTGGTTCTGATGAGCACTAAACAACTGGAGCTTAAAGGAACATCTTGCATCTAATAAATAGTCCTTGAAACTTCTAACAGCTTTTATTGGAAGATTATTGGTAATTGTTACTTCTGGAAATGGCATAAATACTATGCAAAAGGCCTTTCTTGCAGCATTTTAGCACTTCTTTTAATTTATTCTGGCACCAGGAATCAATATGAAAAACAATGCAGAAAAACCCCTTGTTTTTTTTTTTTCAAATCTTCAAACAACCTAAATAGACTTGGTATGAGTTGTTGGCCTAAACATGTTTCTATTGGTGCTATATGTGTTATTTTAACTTCTAGGTCAATTGTTTTTTTCCATACATGAAGTTATAGAGCAGCAATTCTTCAGAGAACTGAAGCACTTAAGCTGCAGTGCAAGAAGATACTTTCATTTATTGAATTGCCATGTTCCGGTTGTATTTGGAAGCAAATGCAATAACAATCACTTGCAATGAATAAAATGAACTTTGTTTATTTCATCTGGAAAAATGCATTTATTGTATTATGCTTTTCATTACCAGCATGGCACTATATTAAAAAGTGTTACAGTTCAGAGAGGAATCATGGTCTCATTTTTAGAGCACTTGCCTGTACTGTGGGAGATCCAGAATCAATTTCTTGCTATCTGATAGATGTGAAGGAAAGAAAAACAAAGAACTGAACGTTTAGCACAGTTTTACTGTGTCCATTCTGCATTCAGAGATGTAGGTTAAAGGTGTATATAAGCTAGGTTTTAAACTAGCTTGCTCAGGGACTGGTGGCAGTGTGCCACAGACTGGTGGCATGGGACTCAATGCCTTCTGCAAAAATTGTCAGGAACCTTAGCTGGATACATGAGGGGTTCACTTGCTCTGAGCTACATTGGTACTTATACCCACCCTACCATAGGGATGTCTATTTGAGATACAGTCACCTCTCTGACCCTTTGTTATATCCTGTTTCACGACATATCTAATTTTAGCAGCCAAATGAAGGTTTTTTCATTCTCCCTGCAAGTAGAATTGAGTGTGAATTTTGGGGATACAAAAAACACCTGAGTCAGCTTCAGAAGAGGTTGAGATAAGGTAAAGTTTTAGATACTTATGATCTTCCACTTGTCTCAACTTAGATGTTTTTACAAGTACAAAGTATGTGACATAATGCCATCATTTCCCAACCTGGGGGCATAAATACATCCATATTTAGCTACTGATCTAAAACATTTTTAAAGTACTGCTGAACACCCACATGTGGCACTGAAGTTAATGGAAGCTACAAATATTCAACACCTTCCATTTTATTTAAGAACCTACTTCAGCAATCAGAATTTGAAAATGTTTGCTACATATGCATATTTAGCCACATCTCCACTGGAAACTTTTTGTGACTTATGATGCCAATAGCAATTGTAGGCTGCTTTTCCTTCCTGAAGTGCTTTAATTTTGCTTCTATGTCTATGAAAGCACTACCTCCCTCTTGCTCTTAGTCATTGTACGGATGAAAGGATTGGCTGAACATCTAGTCTTACAAATGTCCACTTTCAGCTTATGTGTGTGGGCTAGATTCTGTGGTCTGCAAAGTTATGTGGTCCACATTGAATTTTGAGCCTTGTTATATGTTTGTCACAGGCCAGCTGGTAACTGTAATTTAGATGCAGGCTGACTGGGTGCTACAACTGTATCAGCCACTGAGCTGTTTGGTTTGGGATCAAGGAGGCAGAGTTGTGGGGGAAGCAAAGGCAAATTTATTATAGCTTACACACATAACAGTTAACAGAAAGATACATGCGACAATGCAGTATTAAAGAGCTAATAGTAAATAAGAACAGATAATAACAACAGATAGATGGATCAATCTGTCGCAGACCAACTGGGCACTGCGAGGGTATCAGCCACTGGGCTGTTTAAAACAACAGATAGACAGACATGGGTTGGCAATTTATCGATAGTCCCTTGATGCCAGGTACACGCCAAGCGATTCCAGTGAAGTCAGGCATCCCTGACTGATGCTGTCGGAGGGATTACTGGGGAAGATCCTTTGATCAGGATACAATCCTCACTCACACCAGAAGTTCAGAGTCTGGGCTTGGAACAGCAATGACTGTTTTGTTCCCTTCTTCCTGTTGGTCACCTGACACACACACTTTTTATACCTAGTCTTATGCTAATCTGTTGGCTTTAGAGCCACTCACAATCTTGCCTTATAGCTGTTACCCTATGGGATTGAAAGGTGTTAAAAATTACCAGAAAAGGTTACTACCCAGACTCGGGTTTATCTAATAAGAAAATTACAATGCAGCATTTTTAGGTTTGAAATTAACATTACTAAACCCAACCCTTTTATGTTTTTCTGAATATTCTTTCTTGAGACGTGCTTTTCTTATAGATTCATAGATTCATAGATGCTAGGGTCGGAAGGGACCTCAATAGATCATCGAGTCTGACCCCCTGCATAAGCAGGAAAGA
>NW_005842532.1:234697-239978 GCF_000455745.1 Alligator sinensis
CCAGTGCCTTCAGCACCCTTGGATGGAGCTCATCTGGGCCTGCCGACTTAAAGGCATCCAGTTCTTCCAAATGACTCTGCACCATCTCAGGGTCTACGCATGGAAGTCTGGCGCCTTGCTGCTGCCTCTCTGCGACCCCAGTGAGAGACTAGTCGCGCTCCTCGCTTAGGAACACTGAGGCAAAGAACTTGTTGAGGAGTTCAGCCTTGTCCCCTCTGTCTGTCACCAATTGTTTCTGCCCATTTAGCAGGGGTCCTATTCCTCCCTGGGCCTTCCTTTTACTCCCTATATATCTAAAAAACAATTTCTTGTTGTCTTTTACTTGGGTTGCCATCCTCAGCTCAATGGCAGCTTTGGCCCGTCTAACTGCCTCCCTACAAGCAAGAGCAGAGGAGGTATATTCGTCTTTGGTGATCTCTCCCTGTTTCCACTTTTTATGTGCTCCCCTTTTGGCCCTTAGGCTGCCCTGGATTTCTCTGGTCAGCCAGGGAAGCCTCCTGGCCCCTTTCCCTCTTTTACCTCGCACGGGGATCATCTTGCTTTGTGCCCGAAGGATCGTTTCCTTAAGGCACAGCCACCCTTCTTGGACTCCCATCACTTCAAAACTCCTTCTGGAATGTGTTGGGTGTGCCAGGTGGTTGGATCCAGTTTTATTGTCAAGGCTGAACTCTGAGCAAAAACAATTAGGTCAGCTAATCTTGCAGCTACAGCTTTGCCTATGGGGCCCAGTCAGTTTCACGATTAATATAAACAGTTAGTTTTATTATTTTGCTTAAACTTATGACAGACAAGTTACATTTGTGGGTTACAAACTTACAAGCTTTATATTAGCTAATATTCCCTATTAGGCAAAATACTAAATGCCTCCAAGAAGCACATGTTTATTGCTTATTAATCCCTCTGGTTTTGGCCATCACATATGTTGCACTTTGAACAAACATTGATCTGTAGTGATGCTAGCTTGAATTTAGTGCAGTCACACCTTAAGCCTAAAAACTCTTTGTTACCCACCTGCACAGGTGTGACTGGCCACCAGAGAGCTGATCAGCAGGGGCCTGACTAGGAGCTACAGCTGTGAGTTGCCACTACAGGGCTGGTGACCCAGGACAGGCTTCTGAGTGGGGGTGTGTGAGAGAGGAATTGAGGGGAGAGGGGAGCTGGGAACATGAAGCTGGGAGGTGAATAGTTAATGGGGTGGGGATCGATAATGAAATGGGAGGTGGAAAGGAAATGGGGGTGGGGGAAGGATTTTGAAATGAAGGAAGTCAGTCACTGAAGGATGAAGTAAAAAAAAATTAAAAAGAAATAAAGAGGAAGTAAATTAAAGAAGGCTTCATGTTGTAATGAATTGAGATTTGGGATTGGGGTGTGGCAGGTGCTGGTTGTGCTTTCTAGGGTTGCTGGGAGCTGGGGGTGGTGAGGGAAGGTGCTTTTGATAGAGCTAGTGTCATGCCCCAGAAAGGAAGCCCTGGCTTATGGGGAAACAATCCAGCATCCTACCTTGCCCATCCTCCATTGTCCTCTATACCCCACTTTTTGATTCCTCTGTGCCCTGTAACCTGACTAGCTGGCATGTGCTCAGCGGGCTATTTGCATGGGGTTGCACCCCTGGGAGTGGGAAGGTCGCACCCCTGGAGGCAGGAGTGGGAAATTGCTTGGTGCCAAAACTGGCTCTAGGCAGTAGAGTTTAGTGGGTGGAAAATTTGTCCACACAGAACAGGAGGGTAGTGGAGGGGACCCTCTTGGGTGCCTCATTTGTGGGGTAGCAACTTGGGTAGGTCATTTGTGAGGAGTAGCTACATATTAATGGAACATGAGCTGGGTAACATGGATCAGAGAAAAACCTTCCCTGGAGTGGCATAACTTTAAGCCACCTAAAAGGTGCTTAAAACTAGTTTCAGGTGTTAATGTGTGGATGATCCAGGGGTTAAGAGCTCTATGAGCTGCCTAATATAAATGTGTAACAAGGCCCTTTGGCAGGTTGGTGATTCCAGGAGAATTACTTCTCATTGGAAGGAAGTGGGTGTTTTCACTGGTATAAAGATACTGCATAACTATGTCTATACTTGGGGAAGAATCCTAGGGCTTTGTTACACACTAATTTTAGGCAGCTCAGGGAGTTCTTAACCCCTTTAGGCATCTGAAAAGTTATATCACTCTTGGTTAGGTTTATCTGTGATCTGTGTTACCTAGTTTGTCTTTACACTAATGTATCACCACTCTAAGCTATGCAATAGTAGAACACCTTGCCTCTGGACCCTGCCTATCATCCTCCCCTGGCACCCCAGATCCCTGCTGAGCCCTCCTTCCCCACAGCTCCCAGCTTACTTGTGGCTGCCAGTGCTTTCCCAGAGGAGCAGGCAGGGAAGAGGGATCTGCCTGCCTGGTTGCCACTGCCACTGCCACTCTCTGGGCTGGGCTTAGCCTGGAGAGCGGCTGTGGCTCTGCAGCAGCTGAACAGGTGGGCTTCTCTTCCATGCCTGCTTCTCCAGGGTAGCCACAGGTGAGCTGAGAGACACAGGGGGATGGGTAAATCAGGAGGGCTGGTGGGGTTGGGGTTGGGGATGGGAAAAAGCCTGGATTGAGGGTGAGATGGGGAGGGGGAAGTTCTTACCTTTCAGTCCTCCAGGTCCTTGTTTGCCAGGGGCAAGTCACAGTTGTACAGGTCTGGAATGGTAGGAGAAAGTTTTTAGCTTGAACATGCGATTGCTCTAAACTCGAGCTAACACCACCATGGATTACCATTTTGAGAAGCCTAAGTGTAATATGTAACAAGACCTCTATTTCATGCTATGTGCCCAAATAGAAATTACCCAGCTACACAGCTGGCATTTTGGACACTTATGCACAGTTTCTGACCCTATTCTGTGTGTTGTGAAAAAGGATTCTGCCATAGGTGTCCTCATGTTCCCAGTAGGAGGGAAAAATGGGCCTTGTCATGTTTGGAGAGTAGCTTCATTAGATGTGACTCTCTACTTATACATAACTACTGTTGCTAGAACAGAATTTACCCTTACTCTAATGTTTTCTGTGTTTCAAGCAGCTGAGAGTCAGTAATCAGTAGGTCTCAGGGTCCACTGTTCACAAATGTCCAAGCTGTGCTCAGCTACAATGGGCCAATTCTCTTCCTTGCTTATTTTCTTTTCTCTCTGTCTCTCTCAGTTTGTGGGGCCAAATAATCTTTTCCAGCCTTCACAGGGCTATTTTTACTACCAAAGGTATGTGTGTTGGTTGCATTTTTTACAGGACTGTGAGCAGGAGATTCTACACATGATTATTTTCGGGTACATTCACTATCTTTCACTAAAATCTTGAAACATCTCGGCTGCTTTTTACTATTCACTTGACGATGGTGCAAGGGTAATCAGGAAAAGATTTTAGTGAAGCCAAACACTTGTGTAGGTACACATGGTTTCATTTGAAATCAGGTACTAAAAGCATAGGGATGGCCCTGTTCACTGTCATTCTCATGGCAAGCAGCAGGGGCCTATTGTGCCATAAATATGTGCCACAGGGGAAAGGCAGGAAGACTGATTACCCATTGCCATATTATCTGCTTGGTTTCTGTGTGTTGAGGGTAGCTTTAAGTTGTGCCAGAGACTTCTTAAACAATATACTGATATGGATGCAGCAGGGATCTGAGAATAAAGCACTTATTTGGCACCCTCCCTTCTGCCTTCTCTCAGTGCCTCCTACTGTCGGGATGGTACTGTTTCCTTTCAGGCACCCTCACAGAAGGAGGTATACTATAACTTTCAATTTTGGTGAATTTTCTGACTATTTCTTACATTAGAGGAGCTTCTTAGAATGGATTGGGACAGTTCATTGGGAATTGCTTGATATTTTCAGCTTCAATCTACCATTATAAGTCTGAGACTATTTTCAGTGGAGTAATTTTGTCATCCTCTTTCACTAGGTAATAAAGCATAATGGATGATCTGAATGAACACGCTTATGTAGTTGCATAAGGGAACATTTTTATTTATGTATCCTTTTTAAATTATCCCCATAAGTAATCCCTCCCTCAAACTTAATCTGTTAGCTAAATCACATATAGCATACTGAATATGTATTAAGGATAAGCTTTTTCCATTTTTAGGATAAAACATTAAATGACAGATGTCCACAATTCTAATACCAGATGCCACTGATGGAAAGGGTTTATGACCTGAATACTCTTAAATAATTTCCTTTCCTAAATGCACATTCACAACAGCGAATCAAAACTCATAGAAGAGGTGTGATATCTTTTATTAGACCAACTAGATATTTGCAAACAAATTATTGTATTTTTCTGCAGTCTTTCAGGCGCACACACCCTTCATCAGGCATAGGAGAGAGCAGAGATTGTAAAAGTTGTCCTAGGTAAAGATGAAAATTCATATTTCACAGGAGAGCTGAAGGAATGGTAAAGTCTCCTGTTTGGAATAGTTCATTTTGTCCAAGTTAGGCACAGAGAAAAGTTGAAATCGTCTTTTTACCTTGAAGTTGGCAAGCTGGATGTAGAGGCATATTTCCTTCAGGTTATGATATTTCATATTTCACAGAAGAGTGGAAAGATGGAAAGCTCTTCTGGGCAGGAGTTTCTTTTGTGGTGAGATATCTGTGTTTCTGTGCTCCGAGAGATGCAAATTCACTCAAACAATGGCAGGAGCCTGGTGTTAGCAATTTAGATGGTAAAATACTTCCTGCTTGTAAAAGGCAGTATTTCTGTTGGTAAAATGCTTCCTTCTTGTACAATTATGAACTTTTCATTTTAAAAAAGTTCACAACAGCATCTCTTTTCATTGATCTAGATAACTGCAGTGGCTTTTGTTATCTCTGTACACATTAAGAGAGATCTATTGACCATGTACTGTTTGTACCATTTTACTTATTTATAAACACCATTTTCAATGTGTGTGTATGTGTGTGCAGGAGGGATGGGAGGGGGTGCTGACTTAATATGGACTATTTGGAAACCTAAGCTATTTGGTGAAGTCTGTAATAGCTTCCACTGACTTCAGCCAAGCAGACTGGAGCTTATTGTTGGTGTGTAAGTGGTTGGTAGTATCAAATAAGCTGGACTGTCTTCTCTCCCCAGGTTTAAAGGGGAGAGCATGCTCATTTTTGTAAGAGCTGTTTTGGTTCTTAATAATATATAACACTGGATATTGCAGCGGCAAGTGTTACATAGAGATGGAACAAAGAGATGACCTAGATACTTATTTGAACTACCAATGTTTGAACTCCCAATGATTTTTCCCCCCATTATTTTCTTCTTCCCCTGCCCCCTCCCCCT
>NW_005842532.1:239988-270812 GCF_000455745.1 Alligator sinensis
CAAGCACAAGTTACAGGCCTGCTGCAGAAATTATTGGGTAAAGTTCTGTGGCATTTGTCTTGAAAGAAGACAGAGTAGATCATCATACTGAATCCTTCAGCTCTCAAAGGAATCAGTGAATTTCCAAGAACTAGATTCTAAATTAGGGAAGGTTCCTTTTGATTCTGGATACATTGGTACTTTTGCCAGTATAATACTTGCAACTTTAAAAAAAATACCCTTTATATGCCCCTTAAACAAAGGCAAAACATTCTTATTCTTCATATGCCACTTTTTAATTTTCTCTTCTACCCAGGCCTTTCAAGTGTCAACCATGTTTTCTACCTTTCAGACCAGGTGGATTCTTATGTATATATTATACACACACACACACACACACACACACATACATATATACATATATATACACCTACACCCCTGTATGTATATATTATGTCTCTTCAGTGCCTAAAACAATTGGTCCTAATCTAACTGTAACTTTTAGATACCACCACCATTTTAGTGCTTAATAATAAGCTGGCTATGCTGCTGGGATGCCTCTGTAGTTGGGCCTCTTCCAAGAAATGTTTCTGTCTTTCTCTTTTCCTCCTTTTTTGGATCAGTAAATGGCAACTGTAAATGGAGGTCCTAGCTGACAAGACAGCATCCACTCCACAGTTCCCTCCACATAGGTAACTCTATCCTAACAGACCTTAGTATCTGCCTTCCCTACTATCCCACAGATACCAGATGTAGTATGGTTCCATATTCTAGCTTCGTGATGGCCAGGGATAAGGCATGCTTAGGGAAGTGAGTGATTCCCTGTGTTCCAGCCTTTGGTGTAAACCTCAGCATTTATGTTCAAGTTTCCTATTTCAGCTTCCAATACTCCTCTTTCTTGTGGTTTTCATTTTCTGGTCTTCTACCTCTCAAAAATCCTTTTTTCCTCCCCATAACTCTCAGATTATTTTATCTTTTTGTTTTATGTTCATCAAATGGGATGTAAGCCATGCCCTTGAATGTGTGCAGCTTTTGTTAAAGTTAATAGCTGCCCACATGCATGTCTTAGGTCAGACATTGGCCTTCAATTTAATTCCTTTTTTCCATTGTCTCCTTGATCTCTGCCTTTTAACTTCATCCTTGTGCTTCTTTCTGTCATGTATCTGCCACTTTCTCCTGGTTTTGCTTTCCTTTTTTCCTCCATAACTTCTGTCTGTACTGTCCTTATTGTCAGGCCAACCTTCTCATTAGAAATTGTGTGTTAGCACCATGTAGTGAGGCTTCACTGGCAATACTGTATTTTTTTGCTTCTTACCTGCACCTGTGTCCCAAGAAAGAGCTGGGGAAAATTGGGATGTGCATTATATGCAAGGAAAAGGCTCTCTCTGGGTCTGGAAATTCGTGGGGAGGCAGGGTTGGAGTGGTGGCAACATTAATTGCTGTTGCCCTCCGCACTCCCTGTTACCATTCTTTTCCTCCCCCCAGCCCTACCTGTTACCAACTTTTCAGACCTGTGGGGAGCTCCCCTCCCCAGTTGCATGCCAGATCAGGATGGCATGCAGGGGTTGGTCTGCAGTTGGGCTTGGTGCGCTGGGTCAAACCCAGCACATGCCCCCAGATCTGATATGTGGCTCCAGAGCTAACACATGGTCCTGGACTCAGCCCATGGCTCTAGACCTAATGCACAGGGTTAGACCCACTGTGCAGCCCTGAAGCCAACATACTAGGTCAGGCCCCACCATGCTGGTGTGATGGATTGGGCCCTGCAATGTCACTCTACTGGATGGGGTCCAGTGCATGCCCCTTGGCTCTGACTGGCAGCCCCTGGCCCTGGAGATCCCAGACCTCTGATACTTAACCATACTCCAAGGTAATATATCTTTTTTTTCTTTCTTGGTGCCTTCCAAAAATAGGGGATATATTATCATATTTGGAGCAGGCTATATATGAAAGCAAAAACAGTTCTCTGCAAATGGATTCACATAGAGCAGTAGTTCCCAACCTCTTTTTTCTGTGACCTGCTGCTGGGAATGGTGTGTGGCGACAGCAGCAGCCCAGGGGCAGGGGAGCTCCTGGCATGGGGCACAACTTGTCTTTTGTGTGTGACATCACTGGCATTGCCCTCACAGCCCTCATTTGGGTCATGACCCGGCGTTGGAAACTGCTAACATGCAACCAGCAAACTGGGATACTTTGGGTCATTACATTTTTCAATACATTTAGCCAGATGTGGTGGAAGTGAGAACTACTACTGGGTGTATGTGTGTGTGTTAAGGCAAACACCTCATTCTAGGTATTAAGCTAATGTTCATGGTAAAAATCACGAGGCGTCATTTTATCTGAAAAATCAGGCATTTCTTTTTGTTCTGATCTTACAGATATAAACAAATATAACAAAAATTACTTTACTAGTATCTCAGCCTCAACGGTCTTTAAAATAATTTTCCTAGCCCTCTGCATGGACAAATACCAAACAGCTTCCAAAGGAGTCAGTATGATTTGTCTCAGAAACTAGCACAAGCACACAATTGTTGGGACTTCCTTATCTTGTTCCATACGGAGACCAACTTCTTCACCTTTCTTTGACCTCTTCCCAGAGAAGAACTTGCTATGCTGAGATCTTGGTGTTCAGGACAGTTCTTAGCTGAGGGCTCCAATAGCACCAGCTCTAGGTATTTCCCGCTACCCCAATTTGTAATATCACTGTTATGTGGTAAACTTTATTATTCATTCATTACTACATTTAGCATAACATTATCAAACTTGCCCAAATGGACTCAAGTTTGCTTACCAACCATACCACCTGATTTTGCTTCTGTGTCCCTCATCTCACCTTCTACTTACCAGCAACTCTCTCACCTTCACCCCCATGATTCAATTACCCTATTTCCTGTCCTCTGCCCTTTTGTGTCTGTTGTCACCCCTTGTTTACCCATAGCTCTCTGCCTCTATCTCAACTTTAGTCCTGGTATATAAGGATGCACAATCAACAAAGTTCCTATCTAGCATGGAAAATATTCTCTTGAAGAAAACATTGTGTTGCTAGTGAGATGGAGTAGATGGGGCTATAGGACTCTTCTTACCTGAGGGCAGGATTTTATAAAGAAGCAGAGCAGGGCTGGCTGAGGAAGTTAACTCCCCCAGTGCATGTGATTTGCTGAGCAGAGATACTTTGTTTAGCAGTGAGTAACTATCCAGAAAGAGTTTTTTATCAAGAGGAAAGCAAAGGATAGGGATTCCTTTTTCTTTACAGTATGGCCAAAGAGAGTCTTTGTAGTAGTCTTAGCCTTGGGCTTTGTATAAAAGAAGCCATGTTGCATTAGTTTATCCTTAAAGCAGTGAATTGTGGATTTTAGCAAATCATTAATGACTTCTACAGGAAGAATGACCAGGCAAGAACAGGAAGAGATCGGAAACAGGTTTGCAGAATTTGGCAGATAGAGTATTTGTGCATGCAAATGTATAAGTGGTTAGGTCTGGTATGTCTACACACAGTTGTAGATCACATGCGTGTGGTTTCTATTGTGTCCAGTTAGTTGTGCACATTCCTTTTTGGTTGATTTGTCTAATTTGTCACGAAGAAACTTCTCTGGATGTATTTTTCCACAAAATAATGTTTATATTGTAGAGATACATGCAGCTGGAAGTAAAGATATGTAATGTATACGCATACATTGTGGAATCATCAGACATATTTGCATATCTGCTTCAGTGTGGAATACAGCTGTTAGGTAGAAATTACTAGAGGACTACAGTTATATAGTATATCAGTAGTAATACTAGCTGCCTTTTGTAGTTCTAAAACTGATGGAGAAATGTTCTGGTGTGTGGTTTTGTACTTTGAATGGTGGTTTTAAGTTGAAAAATGTCATCAGTCAACTAGTATGTGGTTTTGTAGTTTAAAGTGTGGTTTGAAGTTGAAAAATGCCATTATCAGTGTACTGTCTTTGGTTTTCTTCAGATTAATTTGTAGAATATTTCTAAAATGTTGTGTAATGACTTCCTCAGACTGCTTCAAAGAGAATTACTGTTGGTAAAAAGACCAGTGCTACAGCAGGTGATCAAACATTAACATAGTTGCATTGGGATTTTTCTTCAGTGTGTGTACATCTGTGTGTAAACACTTACTCATATACACATTAAACTCCACACTCATACTCATATTAAATTGAACACTCCAATATATAATACATTTTGTGTAAAGGGATTCTGGGAGAATACTGGTTTTTATTCATAGAATAAAATTAGGGTTCAAAGGGACTTCAGAAGGTCATCTAGTCCAGGCCTGTGCGACCACATCACCCCAGCCAAGGCTTTGTCTACTGAGGTCTTGAAAACTTCCAAGGGTGGAGATTCCGCAGCCTCTCTGGGTAGTCTATTCCAGTGCGTTACTACCATCCTTGGCTAAGTACAGAAAGTAAAAAATCCTAAGGCTGAAACAATTCAAACTTTTCAAGTTAGTCTTAACTACATGGATTGAACTGATAAGCAAGTGGAGAGACATTGACTTTTGATTCCAAAAATGCAACCACATGACTACAGTGGCCCAGGCACGAAGCCAGAGAACACTATAGCATGCCTCCCTGCTCAGCTGGAGCAGACAATTTGGGCCAAGGCTAACCAGGCTACCCTGCAATGGGGGTCTTGAAGGGGAGGTGCAAAGTATCCTGGGTTGTTGGGGGACTGTGAGTTAACTTGAATCTGGAGAGGATTTCGGACAGAAATTCAATAAACCTATTTAACCTAAATCAGTTAAGTCTGATACTACATCCATCCAGGGTTATTTTAAACCAATTTCAGCCATTTTGAAAGCAGTTTATGTGCACTGAACTTCTGTTGTGTTACAGATTTGAACTGGTTTCCAATCACTTATACCATTTTGTGTGTAATTTCTGTTGCTAGCCCTGGTGAGAGAGATTTTCCTAATATCTAACCTAAACTTCCCCTGCTGCAACTTGAGGCCGTTGCTCCTTGTTCTGTCATCTGGCACCACAGAAAACAGTCTGTTCCCATCCTCTCTGTAATTACCTTAAATCCCCTTTCAGTCTTTCCTTCTGCGGACTAATAAGCCCAGTTCCTTCAACCTCTCCCTATAAGTCATGTTTCCCAGCCCCCTGACCATTTCTGTTGCCCTCTGCTGGACTGTCTCCAACTTGTCTGCATCCTTTCTGTAGTAGGAGCTCAAAACTGGATGCAGAACTCCAAATGTGACCTCACCGGACATGTCCAGATGAATGCTCAAGTGAAGGCACTCACTGCACTGCTAATTTGCACTACGGTGGGGTTTTTTAACACTGGGCGATCCCAGTGTCAAAAAAAGCTGCACTAGAAAAGAGCAGGGGGGGCACAGGACAGCAGTGTGCACTGCCCAAAACTGGAGTGTTGTTGGCCAAGCTCTGCACATCTGGATCACCACCACTGGTGCCCCAGGAGACCCCCAGAACCTTAGGTAAGGCTACTGGGGCTAGCAACTTGCTGCATGCCAGAAATGGGGTTGGTAACTTGTTGCATACCAGACACATGCAGGGGTGTTCCCCCAGAGACAAATAGCAGTAGCTCATATACGTGCATAGTATGGGAACACATGCTCCTATTCATGGGGATGTGCCCACCAGTCCCAACTAGAGGATCAACTTCCCTTGATCTGCTGGCCACGGTCCTACTAATACAGCCCAGTATACTGTTAGCCTTCTTGGCAGCAAAGGTATGCTCTTGATTTGTGTTCAGGTTATTGTCCACTGTAACCCCCAAGTCCTTTCCTAAAGAGTTCCTGCTTAGTTAATCAGTCCCCAGCCTGTACCAGTGCATGGGATTGTTTCGTTCTAAGTACAGGACTTTGCACTTATCCTTATTGAACTCCATGAGATTTCTTTTGGTCCAGTCCTCCAGTTTATTGAGGTCTCTGAATCCTAGCCCTACCCTCCAGTGTATCTACTACTTCCCCCAACTTGGTGTCATCTGCAAGCTTGCTGAGTGTGCACTTTATCCCATCTTCTGGATCACTGCTGAAGATATTGAACAAAACCGACCCCTGGTGCATTCCATTTGATACTGGCTGCCACTAGACATTGAGCCCAACAATACATCCAGTTCTCTGTCTACCTGACAGTCCATTCATCCAGCCTGGACTTCTTTAGCTTGTTTGCAGGAATGTTGTAAGAAACTATATCAAAGTCATGGTATATCTTGTCCACTGCTTTCCTTGCATCCACAAAGCCAGTCATCCTGTCACAGAAAGCAATCAGGTTGTTCAGGCATGACTTGCCCTTGGTGAATTCATGCTGACTATTCCTAATCACCTTCTTTTCCTCCAAGTGATTAGAAATGGATTCCTTGAAGACCTTATTACACAAGTTCTTAAAAGGAATAACTGTAAGAATGTCAGTGGGTCAAATTCTTTCTTGCAATAGCTTCAGATACCAAGGTTAGAATACAGAATAGGTTGAATGTTCACACTGATCTGCAGCTTGAGCAAGGTGCATGCATGTGTCTGAGAACAGGTCACTCATTTCCTATATAAATACTAGCCAATGCCGGGGGGGGGAGAGAAACTTGCCCCACCATCCCCTTTTCCCCCCTCGGCCAGCACCGCATACTGCCACTTGCAGGGAGCAGGGCTCAGGGACAAAGGGGCATTTTACATGATGGATACTTCACTTTGAAATGTAAACAAACAAACAAACAAAAACCAAACCCAAATCCTTTTAAGTTGTGTATGCAGCCTAATTTTGCTCAATGGGATTTATGTCTAACTACACAGATCTGATCCTTGTCAGTGAAGGTCGTGCTCTCAAGATTCTCACCTCGGACTAATGCTGATCACAGTAGTTTGTTTGTAACCCCTTTTCAAAAGAAAAATACGGGATGATTTGTCTCAATAGACTCTTCTAGTTGTAAACTAGTGGTGGTAGAAATACAGGAGAAAGTTATATTTCTTTTGCTTTTGGTTTGTTTTTCATCACTTGATGTGGAAATTTGTAATAGGATTATCGATTTTACCATGATATTAATGTTTCCCTTTAGCAATTACTTTGTTGTTCTCCTAGGAGTCTAAATCATTGGCTTTGAAGTTGGAGAATAGGTCAGATCATTTCTTCTTTCAAAGATGATGCCTGCATGACACCCTAGGTACATTTCTAGAAACTCTAGCTATCTTATCATTTTAAGGTTCTAATCTTAATAAATAGCATTTCATGGTACTCTTTCGTTTATGGATAAACTGAAGCAAAATGTAAGACGCTTAGGGGTTATGGATAAATACAGCTATAAGAGAGAGTTTTTGAGGTTTTGTTTCTAAGCGTTATGCTTCCAAGGACGTATAAAATAAGACCAAATCCAAGTGTGTTTTGACTTTCAGAAAAATGTTAGTTTAGTTCATTACTTCCACTTGATTTTGAACTGATTCTTTTTCAGAGTGAAAAGCATGCATAATTTAGACAAAATTTCGATGATCACCTGAACCTGTAGGTGCTTTTAGACTAGTTTTGTCAGTATCAGAAAACCTTGAAAAAGAGTGTTTTATTTACTGGGACATCTACAGGCTCTAAAATCACTTACTTTGAAGGGGTTGCTCAGACATTCTTTTTTGGAAAACAGAAATAGATTTCTCTCAGGAA
Organism: Alligator sinensis; assembly: GCF_000455745.1. NCBI lineage: Eukaryota > Metazoa > Chordata > Crocodylia > Alligatoridae > Alligator > Alligator sinensis. The sequence continues at coordinate 247,584 of NW_005842532.1, forward strand.
AGGCATCATGTGGTCTGAAGCTCTGTGCTGCAGAGCATGATGTCAGTAGCTAGTTCTTTCATTAAGCCAGGCAAACAGATAATTTGAAAGCTGGTTCTTGATCTGTAGCACCACATGAGCTATAATATGCAATGCTTAGCATATATCATGGCTGTAAAAGTGTTCCTAATGAATCAGGGTTAAGAGTATCTAAGTGGTATTTAAACTGATCAGATACAACATACAATAAAAGCACACTCAGTGCTGCTTAGGAGTCATTATAGCACATGGCTATTTATTGATTTGCTGGCATGATAAGGACATAGCACACCTGAAAACCAACGTTGCTTTTTAAATTAGTTAGACCTCCTATTTCTCCCACAGACAATTCTGCCTTCCTTCATGAGAAACTGAATGGGCCGTGATATTCACTTTAAATCATTTCCGAAATATTCCTGTTGCTATAGCAGCCAGTGCTGATGATGGCATTTACATGCAAAGCACTCAATGAGAAGATGTACAGAAAAGTCATTGAAAATGGTCAAGTTTGTCAGCTTTTTCATAGCCCACCTACAAAGCAGCTCATTATGCAACTCGTTTTACTGGGAACCAAAAGATTTATTATAACCAGCACAGCTAGAGATGTAATAACGGAGAAATAAAGGCCAAAGCTGCCTTCTGTGTGGTCTTAGCTCAGTTTCCTTAACCCTTGCAGGCACTGACTTGCACCAAAGCGTTCAGTGATTAAGTACAACATTGGCCTAGGATTGCATTTAAAAAGAACAGTACAGCTTCTTGGAAGACATCATTTTTGTTCTAATATGAAGACTGCTGTAGTTTAATTTATTTAGAGAAAAATTATTATTGTTATGGATTTCCAGTGTTTCTGAAACAGTTTTGGTTTCACGCTGTATGGCTAAATCCTCTAAACCAGATGTTCCCAAATATTTTTTATTATGTACTCCCTTCCAGATTTACCAGCCGCCTGCAAACTTTACCAGCATACATTTTATATTTTTACCCCTTAAATGTCAATTATTATAATGAAAATTAAATCTGCCGTTACACAATTTCTCCCATGTACTCTCCAGAGAAGTCTTGTGGATCCACAGTGGTATGCATACCACAGTATGCTCTAGACCAGTAGTTCTTAGCTTTTTTTTAGACTCAAGGCACCCCTCAGAAAATGTCAGTGCTTAGTTTTCACTCATTTTTTGACTACAGAAAAAAATAGAACAAGTCTTTTGTTGGAAAGAACTCACAAAATTCACAACTGGGTAGAATGTTTTTAACTTTATGGATTCCTGTTTGAAATCTCTGAGTTATCTTGTGAATTGGTGCTAACATGGCATGGCTCTGCATGGCACGCCTGAAAGGATTTCAAGACCCCTCAAGGTAGTGACACCTTAGTTCAAAATCAGTGCTCTAGATACAGGGGATGTGTCCAGATGAGGGCAGACATGCAGTAGTACGTGGTGCCACAGACCTGTGTACTGCACCACATACCACACACACTGCACATGCAGGCATTCCCTGCATTGCTATTATTATAATTTGCAGCATGGGGGGCTGGGGTTTGACATCAGATCCCAGTATTTAAAAAAAAACATGCCTTAAAGTGGGACAACACACATGGTGGCAGCGTGTGCCACCCAAACCCAGACCCTGGCTGGCTGGAACCACTGTCCAGCTGCCAGCCAGGCTCTGTGCTGCTAGATTACTGCAGGTGCAGCCCCCAGAGACCCTCAGGACTCTAGATAAGGCTTCTGGGGCCAGCCCAGGTGCTGGCCCCAACCTCTTCTACCTGACCCAGGGTAATGTGCTGCATGCCAGAGTGTGCATGTGCAAGCATTTCCTGGGGACAAGCAGCAGCGGCAAATATTGTGCCACTGATGTTTGTTCCTAGGAAAACACACATTCCCACTGATAGGAATACACCCAGGGAGTCAGTATATTTTCCTCAAGGCTTCCCAAATATACTGTGTATAGCAACTATTGTTATGGAACGAATAGCTTAGTCTCTCCCTTGCTTCTAGGTCCTGGGACTCAGATCACTTTTATTATAATCATGGTGGTAAATTCTGTGATGCTGACCCCTAGGTTATAACTTGCCTACTGACCCAACACAGGAAAATTAGTGTCTCTGTTAACTTGAGCGGATTTAAGCTACCATTATGGATGCAGAGGCCTTTTTTTTACTGTTTAATCCATCATCAATCCTATTTATGTTGTGGCTTTTCTGTGGCACTTCTAACTCTACAGTATTGTATTGATACCTTTAACAAAAAGGAAATAAATGTAGTGGTAATGAATCAAGCCTCAACCCATACTGGCAAGGTAAGTACACAATCCCATTCTGCAGATTAAGTTCTGAGTTTAGGTGACCTGGTCCAGGTTACAGTTGCACCAGAATCAGGAACAAAACCCAAGTATGCCAATCCAGTTCCTATATCTTTGGGAGTATCCCTTCTAGTGTTGAGCCAATCAGGCCAAACTCAGATAGAAAATGTTATTGACTCATTAATAAAGCTTCCTATCTCAGAAGGCTGAAAGGAGTCAAAATTTTGTGTTCAAGGCCTCATCCAATACCTTCAATACACATTACCAGGTCCATTAAGTATCTACCATGTCCATCTACTTTTGATAGTACCTGTACTATCAGTGGATGTGTCTTAATGTGCATTAGATCCAGGATCAGTTTACTTATGAGCATCTACATGGGCAGACCTCTACACGTGCAGGAAAGTGGGAGCAGATTTGCTACCAATGGTAACAAACTGCTCTCACTTCCTGGGGCCCTGCAATGGGCCCCTGCTGCCACCAGGGTGAGCTCTTGGCTTCCCCTGGTTGCTAGCCCAGGGGCCAGCAGGGAGCACTGGGCCAGGAGACTGCTGTCTCCTGGTTGGGGCTGAGACACTGCTCTCTATTCCGGTGGAAGCTGGCTGTTGCTGGGGTGGAGACAATGTCCCCCTGCTCTGGCAGCAAGGAGCTCCTGGCTCCAGCTTCCCAATTGGGTGCAAGGGACTTCAAAAGAGCTGCAAGGGAGGGGCAGGTTCCAGCCCCCTGCCTGCCCAGCCAGGGAGTCACTGCTAGCTGCCCCACCAGCAGATCAGGGTAGGAGTTGGGACCTGGCCCACCCCCAAAGCTCTTTCCAATTGCAGGATATCTGGGGGTCAAAAAAACTTCACACTGCTGCCTTGCAGTGCAGAGACCAGCTGAATATGCAGTATGTGGCACCACACACACTCTGCGTTGCCACGTACCACACAGCCACACTCATCTGGACTTGGCCGATGTTTTCAAAACCCCCACTTACAGAGGATACACCGCCGTTGGCCAATAATTGCAGCTCATCTAGAGTGAATGGCTCTAATTGCTCAAAGAAAAAAAAAGTGGCCTCATGGTGCTCTCTCCTAAAAAGATCAGGATGGATGAGGGTGTGGGAAAGGGAAACTTTCATACTTGGGTTTTAAAGGTGTTGAGCAATATATTTAGGACCATTCATCCCAGGTGGAGGCATTCTCAAACCTACCTTCTCTGAGAAAGAGGGGATTACAGGCAAGAGGACCCAGGCTCTCCAGGAGAATGTAAACTATATCTAGACCTCCGGCTAATTTTGCTTGGCACCTTCAAACATATCATGCTTCTTCACCTGAGGTGCCTTCTGAATCAGAAGCAGGCTACTTGCCGCTGTGTGGCACAGCAAGTGGGCTAAATTAGCAGGGATTGGGCTAACTGGTCCTATCACTCAGCACTGCTCATTACCCATGTGCAGCAATGCCCTGAGGTAGCTGCATTATATTGCTTCTTTTCAGGAAAGAGATTGCATCAAGCAGTGCAATGTTTTGGGGGTACTGTTGCTAAACACAGTATGATTGTAGTCTAGATTGGCCTACATTGTTCCTTAAAGTTTAAGAGTATGGCTTGTCTCATTTAGGGATTGTAACATAGCACAGGTGGTTCCTTGTTCTAAAATTAATCTGTCTCCGGTGCTTTGTTCCAATTACTGATTTAAACATGCTTTCAAAATATGGATGGACATCTTATTGCAGATCACAGGATCCTGAAAGGTGGAGACACAATGGTCAGATACCTTCCACTGCAGAGGAAGTAGTGAGCCTGAGATGCAGAGTAAGATTGGAAGACTCATAAGATTTCATCCTAAAAGAAGTAAAAGCAAGATGATGAACACTTGAGGGAGGCGGTGCCTTAGGCTAGGGACAGACATTCAGAAAGCCCAAGCCTGAATTGATTCACTCTTTGCACGTTAGTCTAAACTGTGCAGCTTAAACTGATTAATAGCTGGAAAGGCATGCTCTGTTAAACCAGGAAATGCAGGCATGTGCCTGCAGTGGCTCAAGCCAGAAGCCGGGGGGCACTAGAGCGTGCCGGCCAGCCACTGCCAAAGGGGAGGGGAGAGACTGCCAAAGGGGAGGGAAGAGAGACACCCTCCAAGGCTCTTACCCCTCCCTGCTGGAGCAGAGGGGGCATGGCCAGGCACTAGCCCTAGCACACAGGGGATGGGGGAAAAGTCCTTTCTCTGAAGCAAAGTATTGAACACAGCAATTTGCAAGGCAGACAGCAGGGAACTACCACAAATATAGCCTAAGCTAAGATACACCCCAGTAAAACACAGCATACACAACTTAGTCTAGCTTAAAATGTAAACCAAAAAGACAAGTGTTAGTCTTACTAATCGTGAGGGCAGAGTGCCTCCTTACAGACAGGCATTCAGAAAGGCTTTGTGATAAATCTCCAGCATGTGTGATTGTCAGGTCTTTGCCAACACTTTCCACCTGGGCTCAGAGCTGCAGCAGGGCTTAGATCTGTGCACAGATCTGCTTGCTTCTCTCCCCTGCTCCAGACTGCTGTGCAAGCTACGCAGATTGCAGCCAAAGCCCTGGTGTTCAGGGGGAGAGAGGGGACAGGGGAATGATTAATTCCATCTCTGCTTGTTTGCAAGCAAGCCATGGAGGTATGGCTGGGGCTAGCAGCTGCAGTCCCCAGGGTTTGCCAGAGTGAGGGTGGGAGGAGAGCGGATGGAGGGAGAAATTTGCTTCAGGGGCCATAGCAGACAATTGTCTGGCCACACCCCGCCCCTGCTCTGGCTAGAGGGGGGGAGGGGGGCAGCCCTGCTGTGGAGCAGAGAGCCCCGCCCAGCCCAAGAGCATGCTGGGATGCTGAGGGAGTCTGATTTATCTTAAACCAGCAAGGGGTCTGGAACAGACATTGCATAAACCAGTTTGAGCCAAATCAGTTAAGTCTGATACTACATTCAACCAGGTTTATCTATAACCAGTTTCAGCCATTCTTAAACTGGTTTATATGCACTGAACATTTGTTTTGTTACAGGTTTAAACCCGTTTCTGATCACTTAAACCAGTTTATATGTAATGTCTGTCCCTGGGCTTAGAGAGAGCTGCTGAAATGCAGAATTTCCTATTTGTAAGAAACTGGATTCTTTTAAAAATTGGCTTTTAATTGCTTCAGAAACATCAACACACAGTCTTTTGAAGAGACCTTTGCTTGTGTACCCTGGAACTTCTGATGGACATTGGCCTAGTTGTCAGTTTTGATAAGGGCTCTCTAGGTAACCAACTGGAGTCTAAAAGCCCTGGGGTCTTGGATAGAGGATATTTATGGAGACTGTTGACTTCGCTCAGCAGCAGTTGGAGGTCTTGTGGGAGGCCAGAGTGCCCCAGATCCCTTCTGGAAATCTATGTAGCTTGGGTGTACACGGGTTTGTACTACCCTCTCCAATTGAGTGAATTATTGGCAGGGCAGTGTGCTGTGGACGGACACAACAGCCCAGCGGCCACCTTCATTCCCTATAGAGTCAAGTCCAGTCAATCAATTACTTAACTTTATACAATTTTATTATTACAACAAAACCATTAAAGGGTAAGGACATGTGTGTGTGTGTGTGTGTGTGTGTGTGTGTGTGTGTGTGTGTGTACACACACCCACACACACACACACACACACACACACACACACATATACACACACCCAGTTATTATTTAAAATACAGATGAACAATAGAACAAACCAGACCAAAGGATATTGATTGGGCAGCCTTATAACTCTATTCACATATAAACTATTACTTAAAATTATTCACATAAACTGTAAGGCACAGTCCACAAATATAATCAGCAGTCCTTAGACTATCTGGGTGCCCTCCAGGGCAGGGGCCCCACCCCCAAGGTACCACTACAGGAAAGGAGATGGGGGAGAAAGTAAAAAAGGAGAGGAAGACCCCAAAGACTCTGCTGCCACTGTCCTGGCTTAGGGCTACATGCACTGCTGTGTGTAGTGGGTGCTTCACCTTGTGCTAGGGGTTGGATGCCTGGACAGCCTTCTGCAGCACCAGGGCTCAGTCTGTTCCTGGACCCTCTGGACAGTGTTGTCTGCACTGAGATGCTGCCCCGTGTCAGCAGCTGTAGACCCGAGCCACCTCAAGCGGCTCCCAGGGTCTCTCACCCTCCGTGCAGTGCCTCTTGCACTGAACTCCCAGTCTCATTCTGGGTGTTGAGGACCTGAGCTGTCCCAGGGGCTCCAAAGATCCTGCTATGTACACCAGCCTGCGTACTATGGCTCTGGCTGCATGACAGAGGTTGCAGACCCGAGCCACCTCCCACAGCTCCCAGGGCGTGGATGCCGTGCGCTGTGCTGTGCACCGAGAGCCTAACCACTGGAGCTGTGCCATGCTTCCCCTCTGATGGAAGTCTTCAGGGGCTCTTCCTGGGCTATTGCTTCACCCTGCTGAGCAGCTCTCCTCAGCTCTTCTAAGCCCCGCTCTTCTCTCTTTTCTGTCCCCGATGCATCTGCCCCTCGTGCTGGGCATGCAGCTCCTTTTATACGCTCCAGGGCTCCACCCCTGAAGTCTTCTGGACCCAACAGTTTGCAGTCGTCAATCAGGTCTGGGTGAGCTCTTCTCCCCCTCCCCTCAGGAAAGGGGCGTGATGTTATTTCTCTTGCTGCCTCCTGATTGGTGGATGAGCTCCACCAATCAAAACAGCAGGATTTCAAGCTTGGGATTCAACCCTAGCTCTGAAAGGTGAGCCTGCTACAACTAGAACCCAGGAATCCTGGCTGAAATAGAGGAGGCACAACCAAGATGGGCTTCAAAGAGCTTAGAAGTCCTGAGACTTTGTTCTCATTGCTTCCTGCTGCAAACTTGAGGGTCTACTCCTGCCTTTGTGGTAGGGAGACTAACACCTTTGGCATGCTGGGACTGTCCCCAGTGTCAGAGACCCTGGAAACACTGGGTCCCAGGCCTCAGGGAAGTTGGACTGGTGGGTGTTCCAGACCTGGATCTGGGAAGATTGTCTCTGTAGCAAAGAGACTAGGAGACCTGAAAGCCTCAGTTCAAGTTGGTGGGTGGGGCAAGGTTTTTACTCCCTACTTCAGGGCTGGGACCTAAGTCCTAGCAAGTGACAAACTTTTATAGGTTTGCTTCCAGCGTCATGGCACAGAGTCTGAAACCCCTGGCATATTTGGCTGCCCTGATAGTATAGACCCTGATACACTATGTCCTCAGTAGCCCAGGAGGAAGCAATGCATGGTCCATATGAATTCTTCTTTTAATTCGCTGAAAATCTGCCCAATGTGGGCTCATTTGTCAAAACAGTTTGGGTTTAATAAACCAGAATTCTACTTTGCCCCTAAAACTCCCAGCAAGCTTTGCTCAGACAGAAATGGGACAGACAGAGTTAATCATAGCATGGCTCTAGGACAGCATTAGTGACAGGAGCTGTAAGTTTGAGGAGATGCTGATATCAGAACAATTCTCTGGGAAAGTCAGCCTAGTAACAAGATTCCAGTAGCAAAGTATTTAACACCTGCAAATGGAATCTTGTTTTCTCACATGGAGGTGATGGATCCAAACTTTTACAGGATCCCCTTCACACTATTGCAGTCTGAATTGTTTGGTTGTGGGGGCTGCCTGTTTGTCTAGGTACTGCAGGAGCTGTATTTGTATTTCATATAGCAAAAAGACCCTCACCGAGAAGTGTCATATGAAGAGGAGGTATTTCCTGTACTACTTTAACACAACTTATTAGTCACAGCTTAACAGGAGTCCATCCCCTTGCTGCCTTGTTGATAAGCAGTGCCGCCTTCATATTGTATGTGGTTGTTCTCACAAATATTGAACTTGGCTGATAACTCTGGGCTTGATAAAGTTCTGATCACAAGAACGCATACACGTTGCTGATCTTTCAGTCCTTAAGTAGAAAAAACTCTCATCATAGTCAACAACATTTTTTTAAAGATCTGCTGCATCGCTCCAAATGCCTAAAAAGAATTAAATCACTTCCTAAATGATTTGCATGTGTATGGCAACTTCCATTGAGGAATTCTAAGAGACCTAATACATGAATGAATTATTTTACAACAACTGTATGCAGTATAGAGGTGGCATTATGTACATTTTGCTGATGGAGAATTTTCAACTGGTTTTCTTTTTCTGTCCTGTTGGTTACCTCTGCCTTTCACTAACTGCTGCAGGGGACTTAACATTTCTGAAAATGGAACCCAATATATATAATATTGTTTTGTTTTGTTTTTAAATCTAGGTTTGAAAATGTGGGATTGTCTAGCGCAGTATTTCCTAAGCCTTATGAGTTTATGCCCTACTAGTAGAACTGGACACACTCACACCCTTCACTCCCTACTTTGGCCCTTGCTGCTGCTGCTTTCCCTTGTTGCTAGTTGCAGGAGAAGTGGCAGTGACAGCTGAAGAAGGGGAATGCAAGAGTACTTGATTTTACTATGGTGGAATTGCTGATTGCTGCCAGGTTTCACAAATGCCTCCCCCTGCAAATATTGTTGCATGCCCTGCAGTTTGGGAAACACAGGTCAAGTCCATAGCAGAACTCACATGTGCTTTAATGGGAAGACTATGCTTCTCCTAACAGGCTTTCTAAGGGAGACATTCTTGTACATGTCCAGTGAGAGATGTTGGTTTTGACCTTTTCAGATCTGTGGTTTATACAGAAGATTAGAACAGGATTAGGATTGTTGATTATTGTTAGATTATTTTAGATCATTGTTAAATATGTTCTAATGAGAACTGGCAAAAACACAGGACTTAAAAAAAATTTTTAATCCCAAACTGGAACTAGAAGATTTTAATTTAGAATGGTTTAAGTCTAAATGTAATATTTCAAAGTTATATTTAAAATTATTTTTAAATACAACACATTGCATTTAGAGAAGTTTTAAAATGAAAGAGATGCATTCTGCTCTGAAATTGTCAGAATAAGATGTTTCGTCACTTTTGAAATACTGTTTCTCTTTTACCCAAATACAAATTATAATTAAAATTAGTACATTCCTGCAAAAGGTTTGATTTCAACAAATTGGCATTTTATGACAAAGTAGCACTTTTTTACTAGCCATTTAATGCATTCTATGTTGTGAGCAACATATAGGAAAAATCTGGGTTTTATATATGATGTTCTATGGTCTTTAGCTTTAATAAGAATGTATTTAAACAGAGTCATCACAATAATTCTGCAGTGCAGCTTCCGAATGGTATTTAGATTTTTAAAGCAACAGTTACAATCACAGTTGTCATCCATTTTTCATCTTTTTTTCTGAAATGTGATAGTTTGATTTCCAAAATCTGTCTGCCAGTATATGTAAGAAGTGCATCCTTAACTTTGAACTAATAATATTTTTCAGAGCTGTCTTGCTATGAATACTTATTATATTATTGTATAAATTAAGTGCAATGATACATCGATGATGATGCATTATTTGTATTGATGCAGCAGCTAGGAACCCTAATCATGGTTTTGAATCTGATTGTGCTAATTACTAGCATAAAAGGGTTGTGAAAATGGCCATTAGTGTCCTTTAGAGGGGGGAAAACATTCCTTTAGTCTTGTATCAGAGAGGATAAATAAAAAGAACAAAATGTAGGTCACATCTAGCTTTCAAGGAATTAATACATTCTGGAAACAAAGCAATGTATTAAGCATTTTATATCTTGCAGATGGAGAAATGAACTTTAAAAGAAAAAAAATGTTTCCTCCTGCAATATAGGCATCTTTATAATCAGATGTTTCCACTTGTCTGACCTGTATGACAGTAACTGTTCCTTTAAAAAGAATAGCTTCTTAATCTGTTTCAAGGTTAATTAGATTCCGATAATACACATCACAGAGAGGGATCCAACTTTGGGAATGAAACATTTTAAAATAAAGCTTGTGTAGTTTGCTTTTGTTTTCCTGCATCCTGTGTCAATCCATTGAGATCTAAGTTTATTTCATGACTTGCTCATCTGTGACAAAATACAGCTGAAACAACAATTATGTGGTCAGGTTTTCAAGTGAAGGAAAAGAGCTGTTTGAAGCTCCAGTGCTCTGTACTCATTCCCATTTTTATTTTTAATCCAGCCCTGACATGTGGAACTATTTGTTTTACAGTATAGTTAGATGTACAGTGCACACTGGAGGGCAGGATTATGTTATTGCTCCTTGTCTCATACCCCTGCAAATAAATATGACCTTTTGGCAACGTTGCATGCATATGGTACAGAAAGGATGAGCTTGATACTAAGATATATTCTTAATGAACCAAATAATCGTTGACATTCAAGGTCACAAAAATAAAGTGGTTTATGCTGGGAGAAAGGAATATTAATTATAATCTCAGACTGGGCATAGCTTGTTAAACAAGCTATTGTTAAAAGACAAATGGCCCACATGCTGCTTTGACTGGAGACTTTGAAGTAAGATTGAGCCTAAAAGGATGTATTTCCTCACAAGATTATCTGTAGCAATTGAGGTACCAAGAGGAGTATATCTATAATGCTATAAGGAAAATGTAGATGAAAAAATGTACAAAAAAGAAGGGTGCAGGGAGAGGAAAAACCTAAACAACGACAGACATACAAACAACCTCCCTGGAAGGAGACTCAGCAGAGTCAGAAGGTGCTTGGAAGGTTTTCAGTACATTGCTTTCCCCTAGGGAAACTATACTGTGTGATGAACTGCTCTGCCATAGAAATGACTCTGCAAAGACCCTCTAGTTCACAGTTGTATAATTAACAGCTCTCTTAAGGCTGGAAATAGCAAGTTATACTGCATGACCTGCTGTTTACTGAAAGAAGTAAACAAGGTGATTCAACTTCATGTAAGATTGTTAGATAAGTTCTTTTATGCATATTCTCCAAACTTCGCATTTTCCAGACACACGCATACACACACACACCAAGAAGGTGGGAGAAATTCTTCAAGGTTTACAGAAAAAAATTAAACAACTTGTAAGTGTGCATTTTTAAAGCACTGTAGCATGTTTAATAAGGATGTCAATGCTAATTTTTATACCGCATGGTTTAAGTTCTAAAGCAGGAGTAGGTAGTGTGCTTCTGGCTGGTCATTGCTTTTTGATAATCAAGTCATTTTATGTAGGCACTTAAATAAGGACTTGGCCAGGTAATTTTAGACATCTCTCTTCAAAAATCTTGATGGGAGTTTGTAAGTTAGAGTGGTATGTTAAATTGTTGTTATGGCTGTGTGGATAATTAGAGCTTCATTTCTCAATGGTCTTTAAATATACTCTAAAACTGATCAAAGACTGAAATCATACAGGTTCTTAGCAACAATTGTGTGGGAAATTGTTTCCTTGGCCTTTCAAAATTCATCCTGTTTTTCATTATAACAATGCAATCAATACCTCTTGAACGGGAGAAGGAAAATGCCCCAATCATGAACTTAAAAAAAAAAAAAAAAAAAGAAGAATTTCCACTACAGTGGTTTTATACCTTTTTGGTTTCAAGACACCCTTCTGAAATGCCAGGTCTTAGTTTTTACTCATTGACTATGGAAAAATAGTAGAGGAATTCTGTTACAAAGAATTCAGAAAGATCACAACAGGTCAGAATGTTTTTGACACTATGGATTCCTGCTTGAAATCTCTGGTTTAGCTTGTGAATCATGTGTAGGTGTTTGCTAATATTGCACAGCACCCTATGGCACCCTTAAAAAGATCTCATGTTACCCCAGGGTGCCATGAAACACTGGTTGAGAATCAGTGGTCTAGTCATTAAGACATTGATTAATTTGTGATGCCAGGCTGCAAATGTTTATTGTGGGATAACCCTGTTTAACCCAGGTCAGAATGCAAATATACAAATGTCCATGTTTATTGTTCTGGAGTAAATCCTAAAAGAGATAAGAGGAAGTAACATTTTATCCCAGAATATTGTGTGTAGAAAGCGTGTCTACACTGTTATTCTAAGGTTGCATCATTGAATCAAAAGCAGAAAAGCAGTACTGCATTACTCATTCACTGTACCCTGAATAGAAGGGCTGTATATGTGTACGTTGATCCCAGGTTATTTTTGTTCCCGGGCAAACATATGCAGAACTTAGGCTAGGAACAGATATTGCATTTTTCTCTGAATAGGAGGCTCATGTTCAGGTCCATGTCCCTGAGTTACTTCATTCAAACCAGAGCTGTTAGGGGTTGAACCCATCTTCCACGTCTCGTCTTACAGCCCTATTCCCTAAGCTATAGTTGCCTATTTTTTTTTCTAAATTTGCCTGTTTCACTTTGTTTTCATAAATAACTAGATGCTCATTAAAAGCCAGATTTGAGCCTGCATTTTCCATTTCCTAAGACTCTGTATCCTAGCCAGTACATTGAAATCAGTCCCTCTCTAGTCCACTGACTATGTATTTATATGAAATAGAAGATCCCACCTAGTTCCCTGCCCCCTCCTTCTCCTTCTAACCCACTTACCCAGGAAAGAACAAGGGGGGAATAAGGATGAACTCTGCAGATTCATGATCAGTCACATGAACCTCTGCTAAGTGCTCTGAAATACTAGTCCTCACCTGACCAACCTGATTTCCTTCTAAGATAAGGAGACTGGCTCTGTGGATGTACGGAGAGCATTGGATGTTGTATACTTGAGTGTAGCATGGCTTTTGATGTGGTCTCCCACAAGATTCTTGCAAGGAAGTATGGGTTGGATAAATGCACTGTGAAGAGGAAAAAAAAACTATCTAGAAGGTCGGGCTCAAAGGGAAGTAATCAGTGGCTCAAAATCTAGTTGGTAGCCAGCATCAAGTGGAGTGCCCCTGGGGTTGGTCCTCAGGTTGGTTTTGTTCAATACCCTCATCAGTGACCTGGAAGATGGGATGGAGTGCACCCTTAGCAAGTTTGCAGATGACATCAAGCTGGGGGGAGTAGTTGATATGCTAAAAGGTAGGACTAAGATTTAGAGAGACTGTGACAAATTAGAGGATTAGGCCAAAAGAAATCTCATGAAGTTCAATAAAGAAAAGTCCTGCATTTAGGATGGCATAATCCCATGCACCAGGAAAGGCTGGGGAGTGACTGGTTAAGCAGCAGCTCTGCAGAAAAGGACCTGGAGGTTACAGCAGACAATAAGTTAAATATGAGCCAAAAGTGTGCCCTTGTTGTGAAGAAGACTAACGGCATAGTGTGCTGAATTGGTAGAAGCATTGTCAGCAGATTGAGGGAAGTGATTCTTCCCCTCTGTTTGGCACTAGTGAGGCCACATCTGGAGTACTGTGTCCATTTTTGGGCTCCCACTACAGAAAGAATGTGGACACATTGGAGAAAGCCCAGTGGACAGTAATGAAAATGGTTAGGGGGCTGGTGCACATGACTTCTGAGGAGCGGCTGAGGGAACTGGGCTTATTATGCTGGAGAAGAGAAGAGTGAGGAGATTTCATAGCAACCTTCAATTACCTGAAGGGTTGTTCCAAAGAGGATGGAGACAATGGTTACATGTTACAGCAAGTGAAGTTTAGGTTAGATATTAGGAAAAGTTCTCTTACAAGGACGGTGGTGAACCACTGGAACATGTTACCCAGAAAAGTTATGGAATCTCGATCCTTGGAGGTTTTTAAGGCCCAGCTCAACAAAGCCCTGGCTGGGATGATCTGGTTGTGGATAGTCCTGCTTTGAGCAGGGTGCTGTACTGGATGATGTCCTGAGGTCCCTTCCAGCCCTAATTTCCTAATAATCTGTGTTTCTGTGAATGAGACAGAACAGTGACTCAAAACTGTATCTTCCCCATCCCAAGATGAGGGCTGTGACTGAGTTTTTGGCCATTGTGGGCTGCATCTCTTTCACCGTAGTGTAACAATTCCATCCTGAGAAACCTTTCCTGGTAAAATTGGCATGTATGTTTCCACAAAAAAGCTTGTCTAACAAAACATCACTTCTGTTGAGGAGGGAGGTGAAAAACCCTTCAAAATTTGTCTGTTAGCAGCTTTAAACTATTTATGAAGTATTTCTTAGATTAGTGTGTGTGTGTGTGTGGGTGTGGGTGTGTGTGTGCGCTCATGCACCCGTGCATGCTTGCTCAGTCAACAACTGCAAAAAGTATTTGCAGAACTTTAGCAGAGTTACATAATCATTAAAGAGTCCCTTTTGCCTTTAAAGGGTTTTAGTTTTACCAAGTAAGAGTGGTAACGCATAGCGGCTGCATGGGGGGGCACCCCCCGACTAGCCGGATGCACCCCCTGATTTGCCAGGTATGCACCCTCTGATTGGCCAGGCTCGCTGCTTAAGCTATGGGAAAGGGGGGCAGGCAGGAGTGCCAGTGCCCCCCCTGCAAGCACTGGCCAACTGCTGCGATTACTGCAGCTGCTTCCCTGGGGGATCCCACCCCGGTCTGCAGGATCAATCATGGGGAACCCCCCCCCATCCTCAGGATCGGCCGTGGGGGGACCCCCCAATGGTCTGCGGGACTGGTCGCAGAGGGGGCAGTCCCCCCCGGACTAAGGTGGCACCTCTCGCCCATGCCAAGTAAAATATGGCTGGGATGTGCTTCTGGTAAGGCTTTATTCTTTCTTTAGTAGCTTGAAGCTAGTGTCCTTCCCATGTACTCAAAACAACTTCCAAAAAGACTTTCCAGACAAATGGACTATCTAAACTCATGTACTATATGTTTGAGGTGAAAAGATTTTCAGTAAATTGTTAGAGAAATGTATTCTCTGACAATTTTCCTGATCAGAGAGTTTACTTGAAAGTTTATGTAGTTCTAGTTCTCCCAAATGTCACTGCATGTAGATAAAGAACATGTCTTTGAATGAATCAGATTTACATCTTGTATTCTGATAATCAGAAGGTTGCTCCTTCAATATGGCAGCTTGCTTCTACATGGCAATAAAAGCTTAGAACAGGACTTGGCTGGTTTTAGAGGCAGCTGTCTCTATCTGTCTTTAAGAATTATTCATCCTTGAATGTTGCAAGGCAGAGCAGCTTCCTGATATGGAAGAGTGGAACAGAACTGTGGCAAACCAGAACGAATAGCCTAAACGATAAACGTTTTACTGAATGACCTCAATGTCATTTAGTCTTCTTGTCCTTAGACAAGTTTTCTCTCTCTGCTGTAATCTATTAGGTTAATGGACATAGATGACTTCTGTTTTTATTTAGACTCTTGGACACATCATGTCTCTTCTCATCATCAGTCAGTTTAGAAGGAGCTTGTGATGTACAAACCTGGCAGTAGACAGCAGTTCTTTAACATTAGTCCTTTACAGTTATTTCCAGTCTGAGTGACAGCACATCCCTGGTTTAGACTGAGATTACAAATAAAAAAACTTCTATGACAAATAACTGAATAAAAACAAAAGCATGGAACTTTTTTTAAAAATTTAATTTAATTCAAAGCTGAATATTTAACAGACAAACAACAGAATATAACACTTTGTGAAGTCATTTGTAAGCATATATAGCAGGCTACAGGTGACAAAGGATCTCAGATATTTAAATGCTGCTGAAATTTTACTAACAATGGAAATAATTGAAGGGGGAGAAAAAGGGAGGAAAAAAAATCTTCCAATTAAGGTACAGGTAGAAATTCATTTTCTATTCTGACAGCTGAATCCACATGACTGACAAAGGTAATACCATGTTGAAGATAAGTCCCAACTAAAGCTACCCCCAAACTTTGAAATAGAACAAATAGTAATATCTGATATAAAACAGTGGTACCATGAAAAGCAGGGGTAGTAAGAATTCCATTCTACAAAATATTAACTTTGTGTTCTAAGTGTGGAGAGGTTGAATTAAGAACCTGCCTATACTCTGAATGACCAACTGAAAAACTTTGTTCATGACAGTTAGGCTATAATTTTGGTCAAGCTTTCTTATAAAACTTAGTTATTAGTTCAGTGTATACTACAAATTGAAACCATGTTTCCTAACTGTACATTACAAACTGGAGCTGTAAATTCTTGAATGGGATTGTATCTATCATTTAGAAAGGCCTCAGTTGTGTATTTCTTTCTCTTTTTGGAACATATTATCTTATTTTAAAAACAAAATGTTAATTTGATACTCCCTGGATGCATCTACATGAGACACTGACTGCAGAGTTGTTTAATTAGCTCCGCAGTAAAATGTCACCGGTCTACATGTACACAGCTATTAGCCCAGAGTAAACTATTAGCCCAGTGTACTGTAGATTAGTACTGACAGGTACAAATACTATCCTACAGTGGAGTTATTTACTGTGCTGCAATGCAAGTATAGATGCTGATGAAGCTGGCTGGGGCAGTATGGGGGCTACTGGCCATTCCTCTGGGGACTGCTGTTACTGCTGCTGTCTGCCCACAAGCAGCCCCTGTGCCAGCCTTCCTCCCCCCTGCCTGCTATGTTCCCAGCAGCACACTTTGTTTGGAGTAGCTGGGAGGGGAAAGGCACAGATGGAATTATGCCTTGCAGCCCAGCTTGTCCTCCGTACTCTTCCTATACTCTCAGGTCCAGCAGAGGGGCTGCAAGAATGGTTGCTGGCATGAGAGACCCTTCAGGAGCAGCGTGGGCACTGGGTACAGACCAGGGGTTGGCAGAGGCCAGAATGTGAAAAGAGCAGGGCACAGCATGGTGAGATCTTGCCCATGCTATCCTTAAGTGGCACCTGCTAGATCAGTGAGTCTCAGCATTTTTAGCCTCAAGGCCTCCTTCCTATCTCTTATCTATCTCAGTGATTTTTAACTGAGATGCCATGAAATTCAGAAGCTATTCAGTTATTTTTTAACAGTACATCTCAGCACTGCTGATTTCCTCTGGTAAAGGAATGGAATGGAGAATGTTATTTTTTTGACACACATACATGTGCGCGCATGTGCACACACACGTACACACTTACATTTGGGGTGTAATAGTGAAATGTGCTGCCAATTTTAACCTAGAAAAGAAGTGCCCCAGGTATCAAAAGTTTGGGAAACACTGGGCAAAAAAGTGGCCTGGAAGCTCCTTGTGTACTTCCTCCTGCATTCAGAGGAGGAGGATTTTTAAAAAAAATATAATAGAATATATAGAATAGGTATCAGAGATACCTGGCATGCTGGATTTCTACCCCTACCTGAAACAAGCCTCAGGGCCCCAAATATTGGCTAACTGCTAATACAGACTTTAAAAAAAAAATCTGATTTTTTTTTTTTAAAGACATAATACAAATATAAGGGACCGGATCCTCTGGTTGCTTTGCACAGAGATCTAGTTGGTTGGGGATTTGCCTACCACATGATAAGGGAGTTGCAGTGCCCACTGCTCAGGGAATAGGGGGCATGACCAGAGGATGGAGAGATGGCTGCAGTGTTTCCTGGCTTCTGGACTGGCCTCTTTCAGGGCTGTTGCAACTGGCAGAACCAAGAGCTCTTTCAAGGTTTCCTTGAATTGATGCGAAAGTCTGGATTGGTCTATGACAGATTGAGAGATTGGAGGAGCAGCTAAGGAGGCTTATTCCTCTTTTATCCTTGTTTCCCTCAGCAATAGAGATCTGGACCAAGAGTCTGGCCCAAGATTATATTATTTTATGGTTCAGACTTACTTTATTGAGAAGCATTGGAATGAGCAGCACTGATCATGATGGTTCAGATAAGCTGTTACATTAAATAGAAGTTCTTTCTTCACCTCTCTGGTGGCTGTCGAAGTTGAAGGTAAAGATCTCCAAAAGCAATAAGGAAGAAACTGAAGTTGATTAAATTCTTGTTCCCATAGGGACTTTCCAGTCTAAAAAGGATGTGATCTTTCATTCTACCATTTTTCATTGGAATAATATTAAAATTAATTGAATTGTACATTCCAGGAAAAAAAAATCCATGGGGATTTTCCTTGTGAAACTGCTCACGTTTTTTAGGAGCTTTTATTTTATTCTTTAGTGCTCTTATGCCAGATACAATACTTTCATCCTTCTATGGTGCCTTTTATGCGCATATATCAAAATGCTTTGCAAATATTACTGAAACAAGCCTGAGGACACTGATAATGCAGGGGAACATTTTATTCCAAGCCAGGTACTGAAACACAAATGTTCAGTGACTTGTCCAAATTCATACAGAAAGTCTGGGGGAGGGCAGAGCACAATGAAAATTTCTTCAGTCAGAACTCTTGTGCCTTAACCCACTACACACGCTTGTATCTTAAGACCCAAAGGACTTCGTTCTGTCTGCAAAGGCTTGGATCCAGCTGAATTTTTCATCTTTTTGGAATTACTGGGCATATTTACATTACAAAATGATTGGGCCAGGCAGAAGCATGCTCAAACATGCCATGCTGGTACTTATTTGCTACCTTGCCAACTGGAGGTAATATAGCCCCTTTCTTGTGGCATCACAGGAATTCTTCTGTCCAGTACCAAGTAAATGTAAGAACATTGCCTCTGCTTGAGTAAGTAGCAATCACTGAGCAGCCTGGCTTATTTGAGTATGCTGCTGCTTGGCAGAGTCACTTTTCAGTGAAGACTTGCCTACCCTCATATATCTAAGAGTCCATTGAGAGTAATTTCAAAAGCATGTTTATTAGGGTGTGAAGTTGAATAATAGATTAAAATTTGGAAACTCTCAGTTTAATGTAGTCTAGCAAGAATTCCAGCAATTCATTCACCTTAAGCTATATATATATACAGTTGGTGTGTGCTCTTCCTGGATGGAATGAAAAGTAAACTTTTCCATCCAGGAAGAGCGCACACCAACTGCTGCAGCTTCCTGAGCCTGACGAAGGGCTTTTGAACCCGAAAGCTTGCTTAATAACTATTCTCCAACCATTTGGGTTGGTCTAATAAAAGATATCAAATTCACCCAAGGAACCTTGTCTGCCTATATCCTTAGACCAACACGGCTACAACCTAAACCCCTGCAGCATTAATTATGCTCGCATTTATTGTCTTAACATTTTCAATAGTTAATCTATTAATGAATAATTATTAATTCAGACATAGAGAAGATAACAGAATGAAATTCATGCAACAGTAATGGCAGCATTTGGAAAAATAGCTTCTTTCATTTACATTTGCAATGAATACCCAAGTAATTCTTTGCACAGTTAAAGCTTTCACATGCAAGCAGTATTTCTGCAGGCATACCATTCATTACTCACTTGAATGCACACATTCTGCACTTGCAGTTCGAATACAGAAGGCCAGATCCTCGACGCAAATCACAAGCATTGCATGTTGCTGCAGCTAGGGCTGGGGATTTTGTCTGGATCATGCATGAGCTTCTGCTGGGAATTAAAGTAAAAAGTTTCTGGCTAGATGGTCTTGCTCCATCATGCAGGGTCAGATCCCATATTTGAGGTCAAGAATTAATTTTATCCCATGGTCAGATTGGTATGGACTGTAGGGGTTTTTGCCTTCCTCTGTAGCAGGGGGCATGGCACTCTACCTGGGCTCTCCTGAGTGTATATTAACAACCTTTTACAGAAGCAAGATGTTAGCTACCATGGTCCCCCTGCTTAACCTGTGGCAGTTTAGGGTATTATTTCTTGTTTTGTCAGGGCTGATGCTAGTTTTACAAAGAGTTTTTATTATAGATTTCTATGGGAGGGTTTGGATAGGGATTGAACTAGATGACCTCTGGAGGTCCCTTCCAGCCCTACTTCTCTATGATTCAATGATTCCATAACAAAATTTACTTAGTGAACAATGGAGATTTACAAAAGTCAGCTCTGTCCCAGTGCTTTGATAAGATTTGATTATGAATAGTATGGGATAGAATAGGTTTAAAAATTAATTGCAACTATAGCATGTAATTTGCAACTGTCTATAATACATATTTAATAAAATCCTGTTTTGTACTTCTCATGAAACTTATTGAGTTAGTGAAGATTCCAAGATGTGCTTGTGTTTAATCAGTAATCATTAGAACAGCGGACTTTCTCCTGAGGGCTGCAGAAGTGCACCTGAAAGCAGAAGTCAGATTTTTATCACACTGCTGAACTAAAAATATGCACTATTTTTATTGACCATTAATGTACCATTACAGACTATTCCCCTCCCCGCTCCCCTTACTCCCTTGTACTAGTGTGTAATATTCAATATTAAAATATGAACTATTTAATAGTCTCTCTTCTTCACAACAGTAGTGCATAGAAATTGTTGCAGCATGGCAAACTATGCAGTTGTCTGTAACTTGTATATTCCAATGCCGCAAAAGTACCAGTTGTCAGTGTTCTGCTCTCTGGATGATCACGTGAAATTACAGCTGAATTTTGATACTTTAGGATAGTTGGCTACCTGGAATTTCCTAGGAAAATAAAGGAAAGTCACAAGTACAAACTGCTGAAGGGTTGCTATTAATACAACACTTAATGATATTTCAACACCTTAGGCATTATTTTATTTTTACAAAGGAAATAAATAGGAGTGTACAAAGCTACTAACATGCTTGTAGCCATCTTGTTGAATCAGATTTTGGTTTCTCTTTCCATAATTCATGTTTACATTAAATATACAAATGTATGTAAGGCTGAGGAATTTATGTGCTCCACAATTATTAGAGAAGTAACAAAGTTTGGCAGTGTGGTTCAGGGTCATTATAAAAAGAAATCCAAACTACAAAGTTTAGATGAGGATAGAGCCTCCACCCAGTTCAGGAACAAGCTGAACTCAAAATTTGGATCCAAATGTCTGGCTAATTACATCCTAGGCTAAGTACAGACAGTCAAAAATCCTGAGACTGAATTGACTCAGTCTTTGCAGGTTAGTCTAAACTGCAGAGATTAAATTGAGAAACAACTAGACACACATTCACTTTTGAGTCAGGAGGAAATGCAGCCACGTACCTGCATAGCTCAGGTCAGAAGCCAGGGGGCATGAGAGCACCGCTCTCTGGCATGTAGCCAGCATAGGCTACATGTTTGTTTCCTCTTCCTGCTGCCCCTGAGGTCTCTGGGATTTGCAGTCCAGAATCACAGCTGTAGGACTCTCCAGGGTTGCTTATCACTTCCTTTTCCTGCTTTCAGGTGTCTCTGGGATTTGTAGTTCACAGTTGTAGCCAGCAGTAAGTTTTAACCAGGGCAGCTCTGTAATCAGGAGAAGGGAGTTTAACTCTCCCTCATGGCCCCAGACCTCAGCTGGGCTTTGCTGGGGGAGGGAGGGGGGCAGTCCCTGCCTTCTTCCCCACTCCATCCCTCTGCCCCTGCCTTTCTGTGCTAGAGCAGACAGCCTAGCCCAGCCCAGGGCTGGAAAGCATGCTGGGGTGGGGGACTATGATTTAACTTGAACCAGGAAGGGCTCTGGGATAAAAGTTTCATAAATCGGTTTGATCCAAATCATTTAAGTCTGATACTACGTTCAGTTCAGCCAGGTTTATCTTAAACCAGCTTCAGCCATTTTGAAACTGTGCACTGAACTTCTGTTCTGTTACATGTTTAAATCAGTTTCTGATGACTTAAACAAGTTTAAGTGTAAATTCTGTCCCTAGGCCTGGTGTTTGATTCATAATGGGTATGTTCAGTTTTGTAAAAAAAAAGTTAAAATGGAAGGGGAGTTAATAATAAGCAATAAGAAAAACAATCAGTATATGTATAGCTCCTTTTGTGAATTTGCCACAGGGGTTACCTGACTGCAAGGGAGAAAAGCTCAAGTGTGGTTTGCACAGGTAAAGCTCAGGGAAAATTTTCACCTGAATATTTCAAAATTTGAAGTGATGATGCTCTGATACAATGAAGATGGGCATAACGTAAATATTTAGTTCCTTACTGACTAAATTAGAGCAGACTTTGTAAATTGCTAAAGTTTAAGAATGTGTAAAGAAATCTGATGTTGGCTATTTGAGGTAGTTTTGTCTATTTGTCCCCATTCTGAAATAGCCCTTAAGATAATGCTGTCAGGTATGATGATGATAAAATGAGTTGGCAGGGAATTCCCTTGCCTTCTTTTTTTTTTTGTGTGTGGGGATCTTGTCTTGGTTTTTTGTGTGGCATGCTACTGGGTGTTTTTGGTTTTGTTTTCATAAGGTGCCTTGTAGGGTGTGTAAGAAGGGTGGGGTTGAATGTTTTCTAGGATTCCTTGGATAAATGGTTGCTTGTGAATGCAAGGAAATGGAGCCAGTGACTCCAGTGGGCCCCTTTACCAGTCCTGTGTTCCTACATTAGCAGCTATTGATCTCAACATACGCAGAATGCATTTTGCTTTGCTAGTAGAAAACCAGCTTTGTTGGCTTGCCTTTTGTTTATGGGGATAGGTTACATCTTTAAAGGCCTGATATAGGGATCGAATTACACAATGATTTCCAGGAAGTGTTTGCATAACATTATATAGAATACATTGAACTATCTGTGTTAAACGAAGATTATAAAGGTTGCAAGCTAAGGAAATTAATATATATCTTCAACTCAGGGACTGAGTTGTGTGCAGGAGAAAAAAAAAAAAAGAATGACGTCCACATTGAACAATGAGGACAAAAAAGTACTGACTAGCTGTTTGTTAACTGAACACTCATTGTCCTGTGGACTCTCATAAAATGAGAAAAATAGTAGAAGGCATAGGAGTGACATAAGGCTATTCAAGAAACAAGAAACTAGGGTTAGGTCAATTTAAGTGCTGATCTGTACATACGTTCGGGGAGGTTAATCAGGCAAAAGTGAATGGGCGGATCTGAATGGGTTAGCCCAATCTAATAAGCATTGGTATATATTCAGAGCAAAGATCTCCACCCCAGCTTACTTAGACTGGGTTCCTGGTGTGTCTTCTGGCGCTAGCAAACATCTGCACAAGCAGGAACCAATCTATGATCACATGCCATAAAGTAAGTTGCATGGCTGTAGATCATATATCGGGTCCCATGCATGTTTGGATGTGCCCATTGTCATCAAACCCTTTTCATAAACCCTTCAAACTCCACCTTACAATTAGCTAGCCCTATGTACTATTCAATAATTTAATTCCTCAAATGATTAGAACCCCAATTTTCAGCCTATACTTATTCAGAGTAGTTCATAGCCACTTCATCTTGTTCTAATTTT
>NW_005842532.1:270875-291551 GCF_000455745.1 Alligator sinensis
CCCTAATTCATTTATAGACAGCGGTCATATCCACTTTGTGTTCTCATCATGGGGCTAAAAAACAAAGTTCCTTAAGAGTATATCAACACTCAAGGCTGACACTTGAAGAATTCCATTGGTAACCTTTCTTTTGCCCGATGCATACACTTTCAGAACTACCCATTGTCATGTTCTTTTCATCCGGTTCTTTAGCATCATAGAAAATGAGGACTGAAGGGACCTCTGGAAGTCATCTAGTCCAACTCCCTACTCAAAGCAGGACTGTCCCCAACTAAATCATCTCAGCCAATGCTTTGGCTAGCTGGGTCTTAAAAACCTCCAAGGATGCAGGTTCCACAACCTCTCTGGGTAACATGTTTCAGTGCCTTATACCCTCCTAGTGAGAGAGCTTACCAGATATCTAACCTAAACTTCCCTTGCTGCAACTTGAACCCATTGTTCCTTGTTCTGTCATCTGCCATCACTGAGGACAGCCTAGATCCATCTTCTTTGGAACCACTCTTCAGGTAATCAAATATTGCTAAGACATCTCCTCAGTCTTTTCTTCTCCAGACTAAATAAGCCTAGTTCCCTCAGCTGGCTAGCCCTGTACTGAACAGCCCTACTCCCTAGCCAGCCAGGGCAGTGTTGATATGTGTGCTGCTGCACACTAAAATTTTGCAGCAGGGTAGTACAGAGGTTTTTCATTTTGTATGCCCTAATAGGGGCACACATGTAGATACTGAGACATTCACTGCACAGTTAACTAGTCAACTATGCAGTAAATGTCTCATCTTGTGTAGATGTGCCTGAAGTGTACACACAGAAAGGGGTCTATACAGTGCTCCACAAGCAACCTTGATCTTTGTATTTTTTAGCTTTTCAGGACTTGACTGCAACGTAAATATCACTCTTATACCATCAATTTTGTGTGTAATCCCTTACTTAAAAAAAAAGAAAAAAAGTATGGACAATCCATTGTGTGGCTTCTTAGTGGCTTCCATACAATTAATCAACAGGATTGGTTAAACTGAAATTTATTCTATGGAGTAGCCAGTTGAAATAGTATGCTCCTATCTTCTATATGGAATAACACTTGGTGGGATACTTTGTTTGTAGGTTTCAATGTAATTTTCTGATAGAGTGATCAGACATGGGAATCTTCATTTCCATTCTATACCCTGGAGGAGACTGCTTCAGTGGGATCATTACTCCCAATCCTGAGTCTGTCTTCCCTGCTTCCCCTGTACTTGTCTTTGTCTCTCAGACTACTTAGATGAGACAGATATGGCAATCTTCATCCCAAGCTTTCCAGCCCAGTGCTAATGTCCCCGTTCCAAGGTTCTAGTTCCAGCCTGTCCAGTCTGTCTAACCTCAACTTGCACTTCATCTTCCAGCTTGCTCATGCTAAGCTCCAGTTCTACTCGCTTCTGCAAACAGGTTCCTTGTGCAACTTTATGCCCACCTTCCTGTTGATCCTGCTTTTGTCCCTCTGCATTCAAATAGGCCAGTGACTCCTAGATGACTTCCTGGGATTCTACTCTCATTTTAGTGCCCAGTCTCAGAATACTGGAGTAGCCCAAAGTGGCAATGATAGCCCCAGGTTGGTATATTCTCAGTGCAGAAAAATCTGTAGTTTTGGGGGTGCTGGTTGTAGCCATGTTGGCCTAAGGATATAGGTAGACAAATTTATTTGGATAATTATGATATCTTTTATTAGACCAACTAAATAGTTGGAAAAAATGTTCTTTACAGGATTTTGGGCACAAGCACCCTTCTTCAGGCACAGGGAGAGTCTGCTGTTGTTTGTCTGTTGTCTAAAATAGAAGCTTAAGCCAATATGCAAAATGCAGATCTGTGAAAATGCAAGTGTGTGGCAGGGCGATCAGAGGGGTTGGAGTTAGTGTGTGTGAGACAGCTAGGTGGAGGGTGGGGAACAAAAGAGGGGAACGTTGACTGGTGATAAAATGTAGCTGGTAAGATGTAGAGAGATTTCCTGGGTTTATTGGATGGCCTGTAGGTTATAAGGTGCCATAAATCCAATGTTTATATTTAGTCCATGATTTTTTGTATCGAGTAGATTTATGAAGTGAAGCTTGTAGGGTCATCTATGAAAGGTGTTTTGTAAATTCCCTTTGAGGATTAGAACTGAGAGATGGGACAGAGTGTGGTTGTCTTGTGAGAAATGTGCATCCACAGGTAATAAGGTATTTTTGTTTTCGATAGATTTTCAGTAAGTGTTCATTCTGGTACACCATTTTTGTTTCGTTTCCCCCACATAGTTTCTATCAGGACATTCAGTGCACTGAATGAGATATATTACATTTCTGGAGGTGCAGGTATAAGATCCAGGAATGGTAACGGTTTTGTTGTGAGGTGTAGTTATTGTGGGAGTGGTGGAGATATGTTGACAGGTTTTATGTTTCTTGTCCTGGCATAGTCTGGATCCATTTGGCGTACTTTGGGACATAGGAAGTTTGCTTCTGGTGATGAGGTTGGTGAGGTTCAGTGCCTGTTTAAAAGCTAGGATGGGTGATTCTGGGAAGATCTCTTTGAAAACTGGGTCTTCTTCTAGATGGGTGCAACCGTTTGAGGATTTTCCATGTAGGTTTCAGGGAAGGATGGCATGTCATAACTAATGGTGTGTGATTCGTGGGGATTTTCTTTCTGTACTGTAGCAGTTCTTCATGTGGTATCCATTGTTTTGTGAAATCCGTTTTGAGATTTGTGAGGTAATGATTGTTGGTGTTTTCCGTGCAAATTTGGTGGTATTGGAAGGCTTGGCTGTATATTACATCATTCTTGGTGTGTTTAGGGTGATTGCTGATTCTGTGCAGATATGTATGTTGGTCCATGGGTTTTTTGTATCTGGTGGTTTGTATTTCACTCTTCTGGATATTGAACATAGTGTCTAAAAAGGAAATGTTGGTCCTGGAGTATTCCAGAGATAGTCTGATGGAGGGGTGACAATGATTAAATTTGTGATGGAAATCAATCAGAGTCCAGATTTTCATTCTAAATGATGATGATGTCATCTTAGATATAGCATGAGTTTGGCACATTTCTTGAGGAATACTTCTTCCAAGTGGCACATAAAAAGGTTTGCAAATTGTGGCGCCATTTTGGTGCACATAGCTGTTTCCATAGTCTGGAGGAAGTGTTGGTTACTGAAAGTGAAGTTGTTGTGTGTGAGGATGAAGTGAATAAGTTTCCCTATATCTTTAGGTCTGTATTCTGAATTGTAATCTTTCTTTTGTAGGTATGTAAGTCAGGTTTGGATGCTATCCTGGTGTGAGATGTTGGTGTATATAAGCTGGTAACATCCATGGTGGCTAGGAGGGTATTGCTGGGAAGGTGGTCTATGTATTTAAGTTTTCATAGAAAGTGTGTTGTCTTGGACAAAACTTCCTCTTTGAGTGACAAGATGTTTTAGGATGGATTCGATAAAACCTGATATTTCCTCAGTTAAGGTTCCATGTTTGGATATTATAGGTCTGTCTGAGTTCCCTTGTTTGTGGATTTCAGGGAGCATGGAAAAAGTCCCTGGGTTGGGTAATGGGGGGAGTAGGTTCTCTAGTTTTTCTTGTAGTTCATATGAAAATGATTTGATGGTGTTTTCACGTTTTAAGGTGAAAAGGGGAGCTAGATCTTCCTCTAGGTTTTTATAGTAGGTGGTGTCAGAGAATTATCTGTTGACTTCTTTTATGTAGTCTTCTGGTTAAGGATAACTATAGCTGCTCAAGGGAATTTACAAAGCACCTTTCGTTGATGAGTCTACAAACTGCACTTCATAAATCTACTGGATACAAAAAACCATGGACTAAATATAAACATTGGATTTATGGCATGTTATACCTGCCTGTCATGCAATAACCTCAGGTAACTTCTCTACATTTTATGAGCTACATTTTATTACTGGTTGACATTTCACCTACCTATCTGACACCCATTAGCTCCAATCCCCTCTCATCTTCCCTGCCACACATTTGCATTTTCAGACCTGCATTTTGCAAATTGCTTAAACTTCTATTTGACCCTAGAGAACAGACAAACACCAGCAGACTCTCCCTATGCCTGACGAAGGGTGCCTGACCTGAGAGCTTGTACAGAACATTTTTTCTAACTATTCAGTTGGTCTAATAAAAGATAACCTTGTCTGAAAAATCTGTAGGGAATTTAGCTGGTGACATCTAAAAAGTATTCTGAGCATATGTAATTCATATATACTTTTAAAATTCTTGGCTTGGGCCAAATTTGACTAGTTTTTCAAAGGAATGGAAAAGTACAGAAGTACAAAAGTTGTTCAGACAAAGAACAACTTTTTTCAAATTCAGGTTCCTGCACGGAAGTCCTATAGTTTCTCAAATAAAAGGTTATTAGAACATCTTAACCTGGGCACAATAACTTTTTTTTTTTAACCCTCAATCTTGGAAATTGCTGAATTGTTTTGGTTGAAATCCCCCCTATCCCCATCTACCTATATCTATGTCTAGACATATAGATATATATCTATATCTAGACATATCTATATATTATATATAAATATATATAGATATAATGGATCTATCTATCTATCTATCTGGATATATATATCCTAAGATACTTAAACTTGGAAAATTTTACCCCGAGTGATTAGTTTGGCAAAGTTAAAAGTCAATGGGTGAGGTGGGGGCTAGGGTCTTAGAATGGAAAACGTGTGATTGTGATGAGAAGTGCTTTCACCCCTGCCCATAATATGCTATGTTATTGAATGCTGGCACATAACAAGATGAGAGGGATGGAATTTTTCTGTGGGGTACTTGGAGTCTTGCCATGTTTTTTTTTTTAACTTTAATTTGCTCATTCTTTTTAGCTAGGTGGTTGGCTATTATTGATTCATAAAAATGTAGTTGCTATGTATGTCCCCAGAGTTACATTAAAGCAATTTGGAGCACTGGGTTATGCAGTCACACCCAGCAACACAGCCTTGCCTCCTTTGCTATGAAAAAGAAAAGTTGCTGCATCTGTTTGGGCTGTTGAAGAAAGGACACTGAACTCTTCCTGCATGTGTACTGTTTTTTGTTGGGTCAGTGTTGGTAGATTTGCCCAGAGTAGCAAGTTTTATGTTTCACATTCTGAATTAAACAGGGTTTTTTTGCTTCTTTTATAGTCTGGAAAAGTAGCTATCTGCAGACTTAGGCAGATAATATTGCATTGATTATGTTGATCTAGTGTGACTGAAACTTAAAAATTTGTGGAGTCAGAGAAGGATGCAGTGGGACAAAAGCAATTCCCTGCATCCAACCAAAGGGTCAGCACTGAATCTTTTGTCTTATTCTACAGAATCCCTTTCACAAAAGGACTGCTTAATTTTAAATGAGACCAGTGTTATTTATGGCTTACAAGTCAGTGAAATAAATATTTACCTTCCTGTAGTATTTATCTGGAATTGTTGTTCAGGGCGCAATAACCTCAATTAGCATCATAGGATTTCTGAATTAAGTCTCATCGCAACGGGATGTAGAGTTACCTAACTCTCTTAGTAAGTGGTACCTTCTCTTAATTATTAAGCATCTTTATCCTCCCTCCCCCTGTAGCAATTAATTTTCAGAAATACCGATCATCTCAAATTGAACTCCCACTACAGTTTATGGCATTTGCACACCTTGTGAGATTGTCTAAAGTACCTACTACATGCAGCATGTGCAGTAAGAAAATGAATTTTCTGAGGAAGCTCTGAGGTAAAGGAGCTGTCTGCAACTCAAGAAAAGTAAAATATTTACTTAACTAAATACAGCTCCTCTCTGGTGTAATGTGACATGGGAGAATATTCCTTATAACAAGACCTGTCAAAATGAAATGTGAAAATGCCACTTCCATATAATTAATACCACTATTAAATCAGTATTCTGTCATTAATAACTTATGAACTCTGTTTTCAAGAAATTGGAGCTTAAAGACTTGCTATAGATCTTGCCATTAAAGACTTAAAATGTTACTTTGGAAGATGTGGAGAGGCAGTCCAGTAACCCTTGCTATTATTCCAAGGAAAGGCAGCAGAATTAGTTTAGGAGGGACTTTGACCCAAGCCTTTCAGTATCTGTAATACTTATACTCTGTCTAGTCACCTATATGACTCCATTTGTTGATCTTCCAATATGTGCTGTTTATTTTTCAGCAATTCTGCCTTGAAAGAAAGGGATATGGAAGGGTTATACATGAATGGGTGTTTTAATTCCAATAACTCCAAAAAGACCTAAACGTCAGCTTCTTGAACCTAGTGGAAAGTTTGTCCTACCAAAATCTATAGTTCCTACTTTTCTTTATCCTTGAGTTGAACTCCCATTCAAATCAAAGGAAAAATTACATGAGTGCAGTCTGCAAGATCAGGTGCTAAGCCATTAGGATGGTTACAAAAGTGAAAAGCAGAATCTGTTTCTTACTAATAATTTTTCCTGGGTTGAGGACTTAACTCTGGGTTTATAACTTACATTGGTTTCCCTTACCAGCAATGCAGTGCACATACACAGATATACAAACGTGCATATTAAAATAAGGTTGAGCTTGAAGTGTATAGTTGTAACGAACCTGCCCTTTGGGCATTATTTTTACTATTTGGTCTCTCTCAGACATCTCAGTGGCCACCTGGAAGTGTCCACCTATACCACCTTTACAGACTCTAAATCCAAGACTGGTGAAAAAGAAATTGAAGAGGGCCTCATAGTAAGTAAAAGTTTCCATTCTGCTGCCAAGCTCAACTCACTGCCCTGATCATTAATGTTGCAACGCTGATGTACCTTTTGCAAAAAAAAAAGAAAAAGAAAAAGAAAAAAAAAGTAAAAATATTATTGGATTTAGGACAAATAAATTGACAATAAAGCCAGTACAGTTGTCAAGATATAATCAAAGGCAGAAGTTGGCCAAGAATAATAAGTTTGCTAGGGCAGTGATGTCCCAACCTGGGTGCCTTGAGATCCTTTGAAGGGTGCTGTACTGTGTTAGCACTGTTAGGCTCACAAACATGATTCACAAGATAAACCTAAATATTTCAAATAGAACTCCATAGTTGTGGTCTTTCTTAGTTCTTTGCAACTGAAAAACTGCTCTACTATTTTTCTGTAGGCAAAAAAAAGAGTGAAAACTAAGCTAGCATTTTCCAGGGGGTGCCCAGAGTTTCTCTTGGGTTGCCTCAGGTCTATTCCAGGCTGCTTTGAGTCTAAAAAGGTTGAGAACCACTGTGCTAGGGGTACCAGGTTTTCAGTGCTAACATATTTTTATGACTTTGTGAACATGGACTATAACTGGAAAAAAAGAAGCTTTTCTTAGAACTTCATTCTAAAAAATATTGATGGCACAGCATATTGTTTTGAACTTCATGACCTTTATCTGTCTACTCCATGGTAAGCCTCACTTAAATTCTGCAGCAGGACCCATGGCCTCCACTGCAGTTAATGCAGTCTTCATCAGCTATTTCAGATACATTTAGAAAAGAGAGTTTTTAAATTCGGAACAGCACAAATGAATAATGCAATCAATATGGTATCTTTGATTGAGATTCATTTGCTTTTTTATTCTGTTGCCCTGTGTTTCAGTCTTTGTGTTTATAGATTTTTAGGGTCAGAAGGACCTCAGTAGATCATCAAGTACAATCCTCTGCCCTGGGCAGGAAACTGTTCTGGGGTCAGATGACCCCAGCCAGGTGTTTGTTAAGTCTCCTCTTAGCAACTCTCCTCTACCTTGAAGGTCTTTAAGAGGAGACTTGACAAACACCTGGCTGGGGTCTTCTGACCCAAAAACAGTTTCTTGCCCAGGGCAGGGGGTCGGACTTGGTCTACTGAGGTGCCTTCCGACCCTAAAAATCTATGAAATCTATGAACACAAAGATTGAAACAAGGGAAAACAGAATAAAAAAGTGAATTAATCTCAATCAAAGATACCATATTGATTGCATTATTCATTTGTGCTGTTCCGAATTTTATAATTTGTGTTCTTGCTGAATATGCAGTGGAAAAAAAACAAGACTATATTATAGACTCTATAGATGGAAGTTGGAGAGCTCAAAGGTTAGGGACTGCTGGAGCTTTTGGCTCCAGCCAGATGCGTAAAGGCAGTTTCTTTTTTGCATGTTTGCTGGAGGTTGAGAGATTTAGCAATGAAACAGTTAATGCTGCTGAATTTCAAAGAATTCTTAATCTTTAAAATTCATGCTTCCCAGAGGTGTTGCTTCAGGTCTCCTGCAAACTCAGGCTGACTTAACTGTGCTAGTTTGCATTCAGGTCACATATAAAAGTTTTTCTTGCCAACCAAAAGGGCAACGCTTCCATCTTAAATTTTGCCGAGGCGAAGGTTGGGTTCTTTGACAAAGTCTTCTGCTGCAGAATTTCAGCATACAAGGGAGAATTAGTATTAACTCTATCCAATTCTGAAGACTTATCAATTATTATAACTTCTCACCTCTGTCTAATGGTTTGTAGTTGCTGTTGTTGCAATTATAATTCAAAACCTTCACTTATACACCTGATCGTTTTAAGATGTTTTGTGCAGACCTAATCAACAGCCACTAACTCTCCTCAAATAGTAATGAAAAAGCCTCCTGTGGAGTTTATTCATATAATCTCAGAGGAGTGCATTAAACTAGATAACTGGGGGACTATTTACAGTATTTTACATGAGATGGAATAGTCAACACTATTTCTGCATACCTTTACCTATTAAACTGTTCTTGGCTTTTGAATACATGATACACTTGTCTGTTGTTGGGGGCTGAGTTCTTGGAGGTACAAGGAAATATGTAAAATATCCCAAAGCAGTCTGCTCCCACATTTGGTCTGCAAGTAGCCAAAAGCACATATCTTTTGCTACTCTGAGTAGAATGAATTTGAACCTAGGGCAGGGCTTATGAGACAAGGCTGAAAGATTCAATGTAAACACACAAATGTGAACCCAAGGTCGTACCTGGTAAGATCCCTCTACTATTTGTCTTGGAGATGTCCTGGGTTTTTTTTGTTTGTTTGTTTTTTGTCCTGAACTTTGGTTGAAGTATGGGGTTATTATAAGGGCAGCCAGTTTTTACTTCCAGCTTATGGCACTGGGGATGTATCTATGCACATCAGCAGCTAGAATTTAGCTATGAGGATTTCTCCTTTTTTAAAAGGCTTCATTTTATATGTAAGTAACAACCAATCAGCTAAACATCTTAACTGTTTGGAGGGGGCAGGGGGTGCTATTATGATTGAAAGAAAGGCAGACCCAGGCATTTGCAGACAAGGTTCTTTGGGTGAATCTGATATCTTTTATTAGACCAACTTAAATAGTTGGAAAACAATTATTAAGCAAGCTTTCGGGTTCAAAAACCCTTCGTCAGGCTAAGGAAGTTTCAGCAGTTGGTGTGTGCTCTTCCTGGATGGAATGAAGACCTAGGCATTTGACACAGGGACTTTAAGTTTGACACCTCTTTAAAGGCAGCATAACCCTACTGAATGACAGATAGTGAAACTGCTAGAGAATGTTAATTGGCTCAAATATTAGTGTTAAATATTCCCTAGAGGCTGGATATTTAAACTATAAGTGTAACTTTGTGCAGCTTTGCAGAGAAGAGAATTATCAAATATATTTTATACTGTGTATTTTCCCCCTATTAAGCATTGTCAGATAGAAACAAAAATCATTACTTGTTAAATTATTGTTTTAAAACATGTATTGTCCTCTCTGCTCCATACATGTTTTCGCCCCTCTTCAGTTGCTGCACCTCCCCTTTTCTATATTAAATGTCTCTTCCTCCACACTTCCTCTGCATCTTTAAAGTACTTTTGTGACTACTTTCCAGGATTGATTTGTATTCCAACCAGAGAGAGATAGTTAGTCATGTTAATCTGAAGTCGGGTAGCAGAGAGAGTAGATATGCACCTTAGACCTTAGACTCAAGGGGGCCCCACACAGGCAGCTTTTGTAAGCCCCTGACTAATGGTTGATAGGCAGTTCTTTAGATGTTCTGGGTATCTTTAGGGACATTTTAGGAGACTGATGGCAAAAGCAAACTAAACAAAGGCACTCAGCTCACCAGAACACACTACAAACCCTAGGGCTACTTTTGAAAAATTGTCTGTTGAAAAAAATGTGGTTCTTTCCCTCTCTGATCTATACTGTATCAGTCCTCCGGCTCTTCTACTGCGCCTGTCTGCTAATCTTTGTGGACATCTTCATTTGCTGTGCCCTTCTCCATTCCCCAAATCAATAGGGTCAAACATGCAGAGTTGGGGAAGAGATAATCCTTTGCTTTTTCCAGGCCTGTAACCATAGATATTGAAGGAAGGTGTTCAAGTAACATGATAAGGATATAACATTTTTAACTTGATCTGGAGCCATGACAGGGATCAGGAAATAAAGATCATTTGCTCACCAGAATTGATCTGGCTTTTACCTGTCAAAAATGGATTTTAAGGCACTGAGACTCTCAGCAATTTGCTGAGAATCTGTGACTCGGAGTTTGTTTAAAAACAATCACATGGACAACCCCCTGCCCTTGACTAAGATGCTTTAATTATGTAGCGCCAGAAATAAGGAAAATATTGGCAAAAATGGAGTGAGTGAAGCCACCTGAGTCTCACAATCTAAGCAGCAACCTGCCAAAGAAGTGGAGGTGGCTCTTGTGCTTCCAGAATTTCCTGGAAGGAAACGTTTCTGAAGAGCATTTGGAGAAGATGAAATCTCCCATGTTTGCAGGCCTAGAGGCATTACTGATCAGCAGTGTTTAAGGCTTCCCTTGGGAAATGTACATTTCTTTATCTACCAGCTGAACATCTTGATCATTGGTAGATACCCATGAAATAAAGTTAAATGCAGTATGTGACTGTGGACTAGTGAAAGACTGCATTTTATTTATATTATAACTGGAAAACTGGTGAAAGCAAAGGAAATGTTAATGTAAGAATTGGACTGAACTCTGGAAATAAGAGTAGATATTTGCAAAGCTAGTGAAAATGGCACTTTCCAGCTGAAACTTTGCTTGTTTTTAATACTTGGAAACAAGAAACTCATGTTTTGTAGTGTAGTGTGATGGCAGTTTAACCAGGGGAGGCAGATTACTGCTTCTGCTTGTCCATTGGTATAGACAAAAAAGGGACAACATTTTCCAGTTGCCTTCTGGATGAGCTATTTACAGGACAGACCACAAATGGAACGGGGTATTCCTGCAGAGCTTAATTCCCTCCAGCTGTGTTAAAACTCTGGTGGCATCTCTG
This sequence comes from Alligator sinensis, assembly GCF_000455745.1. Taxonomy (NCBI): domain Eukaryota; kingdom Metazoa; phylum Chordata; order Crocodylia; family Alligatoridae; genus Alligator; species Alligator sinensis. The sequence continues at coordinate 282,074 of NW_005842532.1, forward strand.
AGGGCTGGTTGCATAAGGACACACATGGCAATTAGATATTGCTTATCTGGTCTCCCTTATTTTCAGATGACGTGTTGCATCTTATAGAAAGTGAATTTTTCTTGGTGTCTTGCTTTGAATTCATGCATCAGTTTACCTCCTACAAGAGCTGTCTTAGAAAGGAAACAGTATTTCTAGTGAAAGGGACCTTGTCAACACAGATTTGTACCACCTGTATTAAAGGCTTATTTTTTCTGACATTCTAAAATTAGAAGTATGGCTTGCATAATGATTACATGCTACAACCTGAGCAGTTCTCTAACGAATCAGATATCAACCTGAGTAACCCGAGAATTGTCTTGCTATTTGTACTATAGGGTACTTAGTCTAAGCTATGAATTAATTGGTCCTTCTCATTCTTATTGGCTGTGTTATGCATCTTTGGTAGACTTTTCAGTCCATTTCTGTGCGGAACACTACTTAAAAAATAAGCAGTGTGTTATAGCCCTATGTGGGTCATCCAGGCAAGGAGAAAATGCTAGTACTTTCATTTATATAACTGCATTTTTTCAGCTGGTTGTCGTAGTTGTACACATAATGGAAACTAATGTAATTAAGTATAAATACTTTGCTAACTGGAGGATGTCAAAGGAACATTTTATCCCATTGATGACTCTCTGTAGTCTGCTTTTCTGTCAGCCCTCACTAACCCATTATTGCTAACAGGAGTTGCCCAGCTAAATAAAAGGCTCTGTTCAACCTCGTGAGAGCCTTATATTTCAGGATAGAATTACATTTGATTGTCTGTGGCTATAGTTATTTGAGGTTTCCCCAAAAAAATTTTGAGGAGAAGAAAAAGCTAAATATTAAAGATAATTCATTTTACACGTAAAAATTGAGTGGAGCTGAAACTGCTTTCAGTGGGTCTGAAGTTCACTCCTTATGTAGGCTGTTTGTGTCATTGCGTTGTAAAGCAAAGGGTGATAACCATGACAAGCTTTCCTTTAGGGCTTGCAGGCACATGCATTTTTTGGCAGTTCAGGAAAAATGAAATCTGAAAAAGAGTGAATAGAAGTACTTTAGCTGCTCTCATTATTTGTTGTGGTTTGGAGAAGCCTGTCCTGCTTACTCCTGATGTTGAGTTTACTTTATTTCTGCCTTGTCACTGCTGCTTCCAGGTGCTGTCATGTCAAATGAGAACTTGAATGGTGTACTGTTGTTTGCCAGAATGGTATTGTTTCAGTCTGGGAAGTCTATTGGTGGCTGAAGAAAGTTCAGTCATTTTATTTTCAGGTTGGTTGGGTTTTGTGCTGCAGAGCACCAGAAACTGAAAATATAATTTTTTTATGGTGCTGAACACCTTGGGTCCTAACAGTTCCATGTCTTTCTGAATAATGCTGCATTTGTCTGGAAGAAATTTCACAGAGTGGAGTTAGAAAAGTAAAGCAGTTTATAAATTACTTGCACTTTGCATGACATAGCAAGGACAGCCAGTCATATTCAGTACTTCAGTAACAATGGCTCCACTTAATTGGCATCTGGCACCTAGCACGTGACTCTTGGATTGTAGTCAAAGAATTAAATTCACAGCTGAGTCCTGCTTGGCTGGTCGACATATTCCATCATGTTGTGATATAATCTGTGTGTTGATATAAAGCTACTATAAGTGATCTGTTTTCCTTAGCCTGCAATTTGACACTTTGTAGAGCAAAATAGGAAACCCAGTGCTATCTGCAACATCCTTTAAGCATTGTGTAAATGAACTGAGATTGTACATCATAATGCTTTTCCTTTGCCTGCCATTTAATCAGCTTGCTTTCCTTTGGGAAATGGATCACCACTTCAGCAGACACTCCAGATAAAAATGCATAGGTGTTAATGTTCCTTCTTTATGGAGCCCTGGGGCCACTTGAGTCCACCAGGCTCTATCCTTTCATTTTCCAGAAACATTCAATGCAAAATCCCTCGAGGGACTTGCCTCACCCATTCTTCAATGGTTGCATTGACAGTGTTTGGGTTGTCTCCCCTGGAAGCTCCCTTGCAATTCTAGATGTTGATTTTTGTCACTGAGAGCTTTATAACATTTAAGGAGCATGCTGCACTATGGTATTTACTCCTTGCTGTGGAAGACCCAACTTTCATCTTTATTGTAAACTTTGATGGGGGTGTTCCTGCTATTACTTAAAGCCAGAGGTTCCTAGAAAAAATGGCCTTGCCCCTCCACTCCTGGTGAGAACAGTTGACATATTTGGGTCAAGAAGGAATTTTACCACATGGTCAGATTGGTACAGACTATGGGAGTTCCTTCCAGCCCTGCTTCCCTATGCCTTTCTTTTATGTGTGTATACATCTTGTTGCAATTCTTGTGTGCACGTGGTTTGCCCTGATTAGCTTGTAACCATCCCACCAGTGGTTACATTAGAACTTGGAACCTCTTGTGATACCATTTTTTTGCAGATCTCAGGGCTGTGGCCACTGTAGAATTAAGTATTAAATTCAGATATGCCTAAGTGGAAGTAGGATGACCACCTTTTCAAAAGGAAAAGGCAGGACACATGCCGGCCTTTCCCTATCCTTGCACTCCCCTGCTACTGCTATTGGTGTTGGCACAACCAGGCCAGAGCAGACTGGAGCAAAGCAGGAGCAGATACAACCTGCGCACTCTGAGTTCCCTGCCCAGCTGCCTTTCTCCCGGGAGCCACGCACCAGCTGCGTGCCCCCTGCCCTCCCAGCAGCAAAAGGGGGTGCAACTCCTATGCTGCTTCTGCCTCTGCTGCTGCTGGGTGTGCAAGGGGTACCTTGCCATGGTGGCATGGCCAGTGTGGGGCCCCCTGGGACAGGAAAGCAGGGCAGGGAGCGAGCCTGCAGTGGGCAGCTCTCATCTGCCCCTGCCTCCTATACAAAGCTGGGGAGCGATGTGCCCCCAACCCCATGCTCTGTGGATGAGCCACCCATGGCTCCATCCCCCTCCATGCCCCAGCCCCATGTACCACCCTGGCTGGGCAGCACCCCCAGGCCCTGCCTGACTCCCTCCCTTACCATGGGGGCCTTGATCTGTCCTCCCTATACACCCTCCCCCTCCATAGACTTACCTGCAAGGAGCTGCTCTTCAGGCTGCCTGGCTGTGTTCCCAGCCACATGCATGTGTACAGGCCTGCACATGGAACCCCCTGCACCCCATTCCTGGCAGCCCCAAACAGCCTCTTGCTGACTAGAATGCTGCCAGCCTGCAACGGGAAACCCGCTATTTCATGCAGATCCCTGCACAATGCTGTGAATCCAGACTAATGCTGTCCTGGAGTCATGCAGCCTGGGATCGGGACTTGTGGTTCTTCTTCCAGGACTGTCCCACCCAATTAGGGATGGGTGGTCACCCTAAACGGAAGGCATTTTTATCCACTTCTGATATAAGGAACTCAGATGCCTAACAAAGGGCTGCCCAGTTCCCTAGCTAATGCCTTGTGCTAGAAGTTTGAATGCACACAGAGGGCCCTTTTGAAGTGCTTTATCAGCTTTCCAAAGTAGGTGGGGTAGGCCTGTGGTATCAGTGTAACATGCATTGCATTGCTTTGTTATGTGAAAACCACCTAGTTTGAAATCGTACTACTTGCTTCTGGGAGTTGTACTTTAGCTTAGCTGGCTGAGGCAAAGCCAGACAATCAGGTAATGCAGCAGCTTGCAACACAGAAAGATCAGGGTTTATGGACACTAGGGGCCCCTATATATGTGCAGGAAGCCTGCTCTGATGCTCTGGAAATCGAACAGAGTTTGAATTGAGTAGTTTTATTCTCTCCCTCCCTTTCTCTCTCTTTTCCTACTACTGGTATTTCATGATTATTAGCACATTGTTAAAGATTTTGGGGCAGTTCCATTTGTATTCACAAATTCTGCTGCCTGATATCAAAGGTTTTTTGTACTTGGGTTCTAGGTAAGGTCAGCAGGATATTTTTCGTATCTGTAGCTGTGAAAGTTTAGGACAAGGTTGCTGCACGTTTTCTACAATAGGGCTGATAGACACTTCATTTTTTAATTATGAGTGGGAATGGTGATCTGACTATACAATCCAGAGAGTAACTTTTTTGTATATTCGCTGTTTTTTCAGTGGGATGAAAATGGATCGCGTATTGAAGAATGGATCTCTTATTCCATTCTTCACGTTATCCGCACTCTCCATGACATGTTAGAAATTTAACTTTAAATTTGTTATTTTCAAATGGACCTATTTGTCACGTTGGCAACTTAAAATCTGTTGAAAAACATGTATGAACTGATGTCTGCAGAGCCTGTCTATTCTTCAGATGGCTTTGCATTTGTAAAACCTAGCCTTGATTTAGAGGATAAAAAATTATTATTTGTTCTTACATGCAAGCTTTGCCCCTGCTATGCAGCAGTTTTATTTCTCCATTTTTGTTCAGTTGCATTTACCCAATTGTACTTCCTCCCCTTCTCCCCTCTCTTCACCCCCACACTTATTTATCACTTCTAATACAAGATACCTAACAGTGAGGTGAATGGAAAGAGCTGGCGTACATGGAAAGGCTGAATGAAAACTTCGTATTAGGAATACACTCTTACCACCTATCACAAATATGTCCACTGTATAAAGATTTTGGATTTGCGTAGTTTTTAATGCAGTGTGTAGTTAGCTTGTCGAATTCGTTGCCACAGGAGGTGGTGGAGGCAGATAGCATATCCAGGTTCAAAACAAGACTGGATAAATTAATGGATGATAGATCTATTAATGGCTATTGAACAGAATAGTCAGAGATGTTTCCTCTGGTATCTCTAAACCAACAATGGTGGGTACCAGGGAGAGCATTGAATAGGGGATAGTTCACTCTTGAGATATCCACTTCAGTGCTTCTCTCTATACCACCCATTTCTGCCACTGTCAAAGGCAGAATACTGGGCTACATGGACCATTTGTCTAACCAAATGTGGCACGTATGTTCTTACAAAAGATGAGGACAAGGAATCACATTTAAATACCACTGACATGCGCAGGGGTGACAATCTGTTTTTGACCTTGATGAACTGTAGCTCCTATGACTGGCTCCTCAGCCTGTGTTCATTGAGTGTCTCACTTAAGACACTGATAGAGGTACCACCTAATATTTTCGCAGTCTAACCTAACTTTCTGCTGAAGAATTAGGATGATTAAAGAGAAGCTTTTATGTCTTTCCACTGAAAAATTTGCATTTTTTTCTGAGGAATGGGCCTCTGAAGACTTACGATAAATAAAAAGCAGCCAACTATGAACAGGCAGTGAGAGTGGCTCCTAGTTTTGGTAGTTGTATAATGCCTAACTGATCATTTTTAATGAATTACATAAATAGTCCTTTGTAATGCTGTACTTGTAATCTCTGCAGAAGTTAACTCACTTGCAGGGTGCCTATAAATTAAGATGATGTGCATCTGTCTCAAACCACTAATAATAATTTTATTTAAAATGTCATTTCTTATCTCTAAAGAGCTAAAACACTGGCAACTTTTTTGCTAGCTACATTGCTCAAAATTCAATGAAATTTTCAAAGTTACTTTCTCACTTACCATGTAGCGGTCCCAAATATTTATGCTTGTTCACACCACAATAACTTAACTTTATTTTAAAAACTGATGGAATGAATGTGAAATCCTTGTGACTATAGTGACTGTGTGCACAGTGGTTGGACTGGGGATAGGAGCTGGAAGTATCAGGGTATCATATCCCAAATTTATCCCATATTTTACTTTGGTGCAACACTTGTACATCTGTTAGTCATTGGTCTTGAAGAAATATTTGATGATTCACAGATAGAAAGAGCATGCGGGCATTAGTAAGATTGCATTCAATCAACATAGAGTTGAAACTCCGTGTCTTATATCATGACATGAGTTTAGCCTGACGAAGGGTTTTTGAACCTGAAAGCTTGCTTAATATTTGTTTTCCAACTATTTAAGTTGGTCTAATAAAAGATATCAGATTCACCCAAAGAACCTTGTCTGCCTATGTCCTTAGACCAACACAGCTACAACCTACACCCCTATGACATGAGTTTGAAATTTTTCAGGTGCAAAATGTGGTTGCAATGCTGAAATGAACAGGCAGTGAGAAGACTGAGTGTTCTGCTCATCTATTTGCAGTCTGTCTCCAGTTAAATTATTTTGCAGGAACCAGAGGTTGAGAAGGAAGAAAAGATTCAAATAGGCTAGCAGAATTTGCAGAGGTCAATAGCTTAGGAATTATAGGGTTTACAGATTATTTTCTCTTTTTATCAGTCCATCCTGATAGGCAGAGCAATCCATTGCAACTATTTGTGCACTTGGGCTCGGTACAGACAGGGTGGATTTGATCTAAGTTACTTGGTTTTCTATAAGTGGTGTAGTTTAGATCGGTCATGAATAGAACACATGTTTGCCCTTTGGTGGGAAGTGGTAGGGGGGGAGAGGGCAAATCTTAGACCGAGTTCTGCCATTTTTAAACCAAACTGTGTTCTGTTCTTCTGTTATGGGTATAGACAATTTTGTGTGCCAAATTTCTCTTCTATTAAGAGAGAAGACTAGTTTCTGATTATTTATACTAGTAAAAGTGTAATGTCTGTATCTGTCCATAGAATTGGGAAGGAGGTAACAAGAAATGTGTCCCTTGCTTCTATTTTGCTGCGCAGTGGGTATATTTAATTCAGTACATGAACTTGTCATCCAGGCAAAGACTCAGAAGAAACTTCTGCTTCTGCAGACCTAATCATACTCACCTTATGCAGATACTCCTTGAAGGAAAAGAAGTATTAAATAAAATGGATGACATTTTGTGGCTTCTGGGCATATATTAAAACATCAACTACAATCTACACTGTGCAGCAGTAATAGGAAATCATCACTTTCTATGAAATAGTCTCATTCCCAACAAGTTTTAGTCCTAAATAAAATAACCACATGGCCTAATAAAAATAAACAAGCAAACCCCACAACAACCCTGAAAACTAGCAAGCCAGCATTCCCAGATAAGTAGATGATGGGATTATGTGGACTGAAGTAATTGTATAGTTTAACAGTAATTAATACTTTAGTTAATCTTCTAGTCATCTTCTCTTATACCTGGTACACTTGCCAGTTCTTATCTGCTCAAGTTTGTCTCAAATTCAAATTTTTACCTGAAGTTATTTATTCAGCCTATAAACTTTTCTTTTTAATTCCAAAAAGAAGAAAAATAAAACTTGGCTCTTGAATTAAGCAAATGTGGCTGGAAAAATTGTCGTTTAACAATGCTGTTATTCTGTGCTTGGATATTTAAGAACATCTGGTTTACAATTTAAAAATCTGGAGAACTAATCTCTTTAGGTCGATTTATAAAAGAAAAATAAAGGAGGCATGAACATTTGAAATGCCCTTACAGTTTATGAGCTTACTTTCTGCCTGCAGGTATGAAGGCATGTACATTATGAGAAGGGGAGAGGAAGAATGCACTGAGATCCTTTGTGTGAAGTATCTAGAAAGCACATGATAGACAAAGGAGTCAGCTTCTGTCAATTGTTTCTTTACCCTTCCCATGTGTTCTTACATGGGAGTACATCTGATGAAGCCAGCCCTCTGTTTACAAAAGTGTATGCTATATATCTCTGATTTACGTAATTTATAAAGATGCAAATCTAAACTACCTACTGCCTGACTTCAGTGCTAGCTAACTCTCAGTGCTACGAAAAATCAGGGTATTGCCTGATATTTGTCATTGGAGAGAGAGTTTCAGTTGCTATGAAGCCTTCACAATAATCTTGTAATCTCATAAGCAATTAAAACAAATTGCTGCCAGAGATTTTCTAAAGTAGAAATAAAATGCTGCTTTTAGAAGGGACAACCCTATGAAAAGATTAAATATTGGCAATAGAGAAATATGAAAAAATCCAGCAGAGTGAAGAACTGTGTTTTTAGGATTAGAACTGGCATTTTGAAGCCCTTGTGAAGACATTAAAGGATGATCTCTATTTACTGTATCATTTTTGTCTGCTGGCACCATGGGGGGATTTGAGATGCTGAAGAAAGCAATAACTCATGGAAAGGCTTGAATAGCATTTTACAAATAGATTGGACACCTTCAGTAATCCAAAGGGTGCAATGAGAACTAGACACTAGCTTGGTATTTCTGTGGCTTAGCATTTGGGGTGGCAGATGGAGAAGGCAAAGGAGTTGCCTCAAGAGACAGGGAGCTATGTCAATCACTTCCCGGCTTTGCTGCATGGAATTTGAATGAAGAGTAATAGTGATGCCATTTTGAACATATGAAAAAAAGAAATTACATCTGTACTACTGATGTTCTGCTGCCACATAGATAATGTTAGAAGTATTCCAGATAGTAGATGAAACTATGAATATGAAAGAAAATATTCTACTCTGACTCTCACAGGTTCATTATTAAGAATGAGCATTATTAGAAGAGGGAGAATTTGAGCTAAACTCCCCTGTCTTGGATTCACAATAAGACTTTGGGCAAGTGGCTTCATTTTTATCTGTGTTGACTTCCTTTAAAATAGGTAGAGAAGGTTTCTTGGGTGAATTTGATATCTTTTATTAGACCAACCCAAATAGTTGGAGAATAGTTATTAAGCAAGCTTTCGGGTTCAAAAACCCTTCGTCAGGCTAAGGAAGTTTCAGCAGTTGGTGTGTGCTCTTCCTGGATGGGATGAAAAGTAAAGAAGCGAGAGGCTGGGCTGGGGAGTCAGTTGCCAGGCAGATTATATTGTGTCAAAAATGTGTTTAAAATAGGTACAAACTTCTGTGTCTGCATTTGGACGGGGGCGGGTGGGGAGGGCACTTAAAATGCTTAATTAATGCTTCAAGCACACTTTTACTTCATCAGATTAATCAACTACTTTACAGGATCATCTTCTACCCCCACACATGCTAGCACAGTGGATGTAAGTCTTCACATCTGGTAATCTCAGCTAACATCAGTAAAGTAAATGTTCTTCCCAGTAGTACAATAGATTCTGAGTAGATCAACATGGATATTGTAATGTCCAGGCATAATGTGACTGGTGTAAAGGTGCTCTACCCAGTTTAACTTGTTGTTGCCTTTACTTATGTTTAGCTCTCATCTTTAATGGTTTTGCTTGTGCTTTTAGTTTGTTCTTGTCAGCGACGTTAATGAACTTGGTCCTTTCAGTGTGGTTTCTCTAGGGTTTCTTTACTGTAAATGCTTTAAATGGTTGTTTTGGGTAAGTGAACATCTGCTTGGGAGTAATTTTTTCAAATAGCCTTGGCTCATTACAAGCACTTTGGTTTGCATTTGTTAGTTGAGAGCTTCATTACCAACACAATCTCCTTCCGTTACAGATTGACTTTTATTAGAAGATGTTTAGGATTGTAAATCCAAGAAAAAAGATGACAAAGCTGATAGGGAAATACAGAGCGCCCGGGTGAGGGACTAACAATAGAAGGATGGGGGTGAGGTGGGGAACGCAACTAGGTTACAGGTGATACGAAGTTAGCCAACTAAGCCCGGGGGTAGGGGGAGGGGGGAAGG
>NW_005842532.1:291730-320245 GCF_000455745.1 Alligator sinensis
ACGCATCAGCTTGGCGTAGCGGCGGGAGACGTGGCAGGCACGCAGGACGCTCTCGTTGCTGGGGTCCCAGGCTCCGAGCATTCCCACGATGAGCGCGTCGACCGTCACGTCGTAGCCACGGCCCCTCAGGGTGTCGGCCAGCGGGGCGTACTTCTCCCACTTGCGAGCCCGGGAGTCGGTGAAGGCTTGGCGCCGGTTCTCAAACGGGATGGTGACGTCCACGGTGACGATCTTCTTCGCCTCCTCGTTGGTGATCATGATGTCGGGGGGCATCTGGCTCTTGCAGCCTGGGACGGTGCGGTTGACGGAGACCTGCCCCGCTGCAGCCGTGATGGCCCTCACCAGCCAGTCCTGGACGGTGTTGTGGCAGAGCTGCTAGGCCCTGGCGTGCGGCTTGCAGCTGCACAGCACGTGAGGGAGGGTCTCGGCTGCGTAGCCGCACCTATTCTACATATTGTTTGTATCCAAGGTTTTCTCCCCCATGCATTCAAATATGGTTGTGCCTAGGTGGTTCCTCAACAATATAATTCTGTCTTCAAACTTCTACTTAGCCTGCTTGTATGGTTTATAGCATGAGATGTAGAAGAGTCAAATCATATTTTTAGTGTTCTGTACCAACACTTTGGGCCTGCACCCCCCAAAGAGGCCAGCTTCTGAGCACCACATTTCTATCCAGTATGCTAAACCCTGAAAATCTAACCACTTTGTCTAAATGGAAGCTGAGCTTTTCAGGAAAAAACCCTGAACGTGAAAGATGAAAAGGGCTATTTGAAAAGCAAGGCTTATGGTTATTGTAGCGTGTGATGAGTTTAGAACATTTGGTTTTGACTTCAAAGAGGCCATTATTAAAAACATCCAAAAAAAAAATTCCTTAAGATGTCTGTAATGCTGTCTTTGTAGTCTTTGCAGACATAGTCATAAAATTTCTATAGTCAGAAATTTTAAGGAAAAAAAAAGTTTTAGAAACATGTTGATGTTTCTGAAACTAAATCTGTTTCACAAGTGCGGTAGCTCTATGATGTGGGCAGAACGGCCAGTTTCACAGAGTGGCTGGGGATCCTGGGACTTCAGGACAGGCTCAGCTGTGCAGACTATTATGAGCTGTGTAGTATGGAACCTAGAATCTGTAAAAACCCTGACTCTAGTCTGGGTTTTCAGAGCTTCCAGATGCTCTGCTGCTCCACTGAGAGCCAAGATATCATAATCTCCATGTGCCGTATTTTCCTCTAGAAAATTGTTATACTGAAGGTTTCTTAGCTTTGTGTACTATTTGGAGTTATTTCAGTCAGAGATTCCAAACTGGAAGGTGGTATTATTCCTGAATACATCTCAACCCTTTCTTCACCTGCCTTTGTCTACTTTTGCTTCTGCTGGATATCTGTTCTTTGCTTAGGGACAGTAACCATCCGGAAAAAATAGTTGCATCTTTCTTGTTTGACTGATTCCTGAATTTATTTAACACAATTCAAAATAGATGTGCCCCCTCTGATGCCTACAATTATTTTGATTGACAAGCTTCCAGGTAACACCATGTTAGCTACTGTCAATTTTACATCTCTTTATGCCAACATCACCCACAAGGATGGATTACAAGTCCTAAAGAAAATTATCCCCAATGAGAACACAGCTTCTGTTTCTTTATACTCTTCTGCTCTCTCCCTGCACACAACTATTTCAGATTTGTGGATTTTCTATACTTGGAAATGAACAGCACTACTATGATGTATGGACCTCAAATATGCCATTATGTGACCTTGACATCCACTTCCTCTGCAGCTGCCATCTCATCCCCTTGGTATATGTAAGGTACATAGATGACATCTTCATCATATGGATGCATGGGAAGGAATTTCTAGAGAAATTCCACCAGGACTTTAACAACTTTCACCCCTACATTAAACTGACTCTGGAATATTCCTCCCAGCAAATTCATTCCTTGGATGCTGCTGTGAAAGCCAGCAATAGCCATATCGCCATCACATTGCATCAGAAACCATCCAACCACTATAGCTACTTCCCCACCAGTAGCTCTCATCCTAAACATGTCCTAGTTCCATCTCTATAGCAACAACTGTATCTTCTCTAATCCTACTTACTGGGATACACACCTTAAGGATATCTGGAGCAGGGATTCCTCCAATTACAATACAGTCCTAATACTGTAGCCACTCAAATCAACTAAGCCAGACTTGGACCCTGCTGTAACCTACTACAGTATGAACCTCAAGACAAGGACAGCACCATCTCTTTGGTTGTCACCTACAGGCCCCAGTTTTAACACCTCAGGCACATCATTTATGACCCCCAACCCCTTCTGGAAAATGATGAACATCTCAAAGTAGCCATGGGGGACAAATCTGTCCTGGTTTACCAGCAGCCTCACAACCTCAAACGGCATCTCTCTAGCAACAGACTACCCAGCCCCTGTTCTTATGAAGGCACCAGACCTTGCTCCAAACCCAGATGCCAGATGCTGTCCCTTCATCAACGCAGACCACATCTTCACTGGACCAAATGACATGGATTATAACATCCAAGGTTAATTTATCTGCAACTGTACCAATGTCACACAGGCCATCACTTGCTTACAGTGTTCCTCTGTTGTCTACATTGGACAGATGCAATCCCTGAAGGTAAGAATGAATGAACACCAATCATTACTAAAAAGACAGACAAGCCTGTGGCAGAACATTTCAACCTCTGCGGACATTCCATCACTGACCTCAGTGACTGTTCTTAGACAACAAAACTTTACAAACCAATTTAACTTAGAAAATCTGGAACATGAGACCATCCACCAACTGGATTGTGTTAGGTATGATCTAAATCAAGATGACAGAGTTTTATTCTATTACCTGGATTATCTTTTATAATCCCTACGTACCTCAGTCATTGCTATTCTATCTCCTATCCACCTTGTCTCTCTCAGTATTCCCCTCCTTTTTCTTACCCTTTTCCTGCCCTTTGTCTTATTACTTTCTATTTAGGAGCTCTGCTTCCTGTAGCTCCTTCACAGCATCTGATGAAGTAAGCCCTCTGCTTACGAAAGCTTGTGCTATAGATCTCTGATTTAGTTAGTCTATAAAGATGCAAATTTACCCTTCCCTGTGTCTGTCTCCAGACTAATACAGATAACTATGTCTCTCTACAATTATTTCCCCAGACTAGCACTAACTGTAGTATTAATAGCTCTGTGTACCTGTTCAGTCTCTTCTCCCTTATATTGGATTTCTGCTCCCCAGTGTTGTAACAACTATACCTATTGAGAGGCAGACTGATGTCAAAGAAAATGTGTGCAATATTAAACCTCCAGATTGAGCATTTAATGAAAAACCCAACTCACATTTAGCAACGGGGCTGCTATTTTGGGTGTCTTTTTTTCCCACCAGTAACAGCTCTGGGTGATTTTATTGGAAATTTTACCTGATGATTGAATAAGGACTTGTGGTGCATTTTTTAGTTACTGTTCTTATAAATTAAACATAAATGTTCCAAGATGCCAAGCACCATTTCAATTGTCTAACAAAATCATGTATCAAAATAGCACATGGCTGGTATCATAAAACAACTGTTTTATGAAATCTGGTGGCAAACTGAAAGTGAGGCAGATTTTCAAAGATATAAAGGGACAGCTGAATGTATCAACAATCAATGAGGGGAGTGCCAAATACTCTTTGTTTTGAAGAAGCTGTCCCTAAAATCATAATGTTATCTGATCAAAAGTATATAGATTCATAGAAGTAGGGTCAGAAGGGACCTTGTAGATCATCAAGTCTGACCCCTGCCCTGGGCAGGAGAGAAAACTGGGCTCAAATGACCCCAGCCAGGTAGACATCAAGCCTCCTCTTAAAGACCCCCAGAGTAGGAGCCAGCACCACTTCCTTTGGAAGTTGGTTCCAGATCCTAGCCGCCCTGGCTGTGAAGTAGTGCCACTTCACAGTGGCACTAAAGTAGTTTAATATATAGTAGTGTTATATATAAAGTAGTTAAATATATATTAAACTTTCTGGGAGTATAAATAAAATACTGAAATACAGGCCTAACACAACCACGTGAAAAGACTGAAAGCTGGATAAAAAACCTGAAGAGAAGTGGAAGATAAATTGCAGGAAGGTAAAAACCAGTTATCAACTTCTGAGAGCCACTTTGCCAATTATTGCTATAAATATATTGAATATATAAGGAGTTGAAAAGTAATGACAACATTTGTGTCATTGGGGCTGACACTGCCTGTGTGACCAGGATTCAGTCAATTTTGTCATCTGGTTGGGTGACCAATTTCATGGGTAGGTGCCCGTTACTGAATGGGAATGTGAAAGTTCCACAATTGTGTTCCACTAATCCACTGTTGATGCAGGTTGATAAGAACTACTGTGTTCTCCTTACATGTAGTAAAGGTTTTGAAAGGAAGAGAAATTATTTTAAAACAATGGTGGTGTGTATTGTGGAAGCTCCAAAAATTGGAAACTAGGACACTGGCTTTTTTCCACTAGTTATCGAGAATCAATAGAGCATTGTTGGGAGTAGGTGCTGTATGGCCTAGGCCCTCTCTGCCCTGATGTCTTAGTGGTGGATGATGTCAAGATGGAGAGGGATTGATACTATCCCAGCTGCTCTCTGGTGTTGTGTTCCTCACCTTTGTTCTTTCAAGTTGGAAGCTGGTTACATTGGCTAATAGGTCTGGACCTACCAGAGGAATTTTTTCGTGGGACTCCACCTCCCCTTGCACCCCACCTTTACCACTTCCTATATATTATCTGGTTTCTTCTTTAGTGTCATAACCCATGTGGCATAGGGCAATCCTGTCAGCTGTGCCACTGCACCCCTAGTTAGGCCCTTTGGGTTAATTCATTAGAAGCCCATTTGTGACACAACTCCATGCAATCTGTCACACATTCAGGATTCTGCCCCTTTTATCAGTTGATTAGCAGACTCAAAGGTAAATCAACTCGGACCAAAATGCATTAATTCATTAATGGTCTCAGAAGGTACATTGACCTGATGTTACTTCATTCATTCAAGGTTCACCCCTTCTATCAATTAACTAACCATCTCTAAAGTAAATCAATTGAATGCCATCCATACCTGGCTGGCTTCACTGCCCCAGCTCATGATAGGCTCAAGCTCCTCCATCTCATGCCACCCAGCTCCTCTTCAGCCCACACTTTGGTCTTTATTCAGGTGAGCCGTACTGGCATTCCACCTGAGGGTACCTGCGTTCATTGGTGGTCCTCCGACCATGTGTGCCTGCTGCCTTGTGCACTTTCCCCACAGATTGCTGGAGACTGGCACAAGCAAGAGAGTCTTCTCTTGGCAGATGCTTCAGTCTCTCCCCAGTTGCCCCTCTCTGGGGCTGGAAGTACTGCTCAGGGCTTCCTGGTGTCCAGTGCAGATATAGCACATGTTGAAAAAACACAGTGCAGTGCTCTGGGTTCCAGCTGTGCTTTTCTCCCCACCTGAGGTAAGTGGAGGGTGATCATCATTCCTGGAACCTCCTCTGTGTCCAGAGCTTCTCTCTTCACAAGCACTATACTTTTCTAGGCAACTGAGACACCTGGACTTGATTCTCCAGTCAAGTTTGTACTTGTGCTAGGCAGAATAACTTGGATCTAATATTTCTGTCTTAGGACGAATTCTTTGCATTCACAACAGTGATCTACATTTTGTACTCATTTGTTTTAACTGTAGTTAGGGTGTGGTTGGGGCAGAGAAACAATGACTTTGAAGATGACAAGGAAATAAGTTGCAGTCATTATGGTACCTATGGAGCTTTTTCATTGACTAGATAATGGTAGTTAAAATCATTCAGATTTTATCGTGTGGGACATTATTATGATTTATTGCTGTTATGTATTATTTATCGTATTACGGAGCCTAGGAACCCTGCATTATTTCCAGGTTCCTGGGATATGAATAACTACAATAAATATGTTATGAGAATCATCTGGGAATCTTAAAGCAGTCTACAGACAAAAACATTCATTATTGTATGTGCGTTTCTATTCACCACTATTTGTAGTTTAACATGGTGCTCACAGGCTCCTCTCAGGACCAGGGGCCCATTATGCAGTACGTTATCTATTGTAGACATAGTTATACATTATTCCTTCTTTAGAAAGTTTGGTATCCTTGAAATATTAATGATTCCTCACAATACCTCCAATGTAAATAGATGCAGTTCCTATCTAACTTGAGTGCATTAAGGCATGGAGAGATTAAATCATGTTATTAAGGACATAAAACAAAATTCTGGCAGATCTAGGGATATGATCCAGGAATCCTAACTCCCAGACATTTTTTTATAACCACTGGATAAAATGTTGTGTTCGTATACAGCTACAGGAGTTGTCTGTAGTTGTCTAATTCAACATCTTAAGTATGTAATTTACCTAGGTTTTTGTATGAGGTCCAACACCTTTTAAATTTGGGCACCTTAGGGGGCTGTTTATGTTTGTTTATGCAGTGTTCAGCTACCTTCCTGCTGCCCTCCCCACCCCCCCGAAAAAAGAACACCAAACAACCAAACCACAACAACAACACAAAAACGCCAAACTCTCTAGTTCTAAGTGAGGTTCATTTCTATCTACTGTAATATGCTAATTAGGTTGACTGTGGTATAAAGAAGAATAGTGCTTCTACACTCAGATGATGATCCCTGATGGTGACTCTGCAATCTTACAAATTGCTGGAAGGCATATTTGATCCTTTATCTTTTTAAAATTATTTTTTTTTGCAGCATTTCATTTTATTCATTTGCAATGCTATATAGTTCTACTACATAAAACTATGGGACAGGGACAGCCTTCCAGCATGTCCAGTATCTGATATCTTGCTGATGTTATTGAAATATACACTGTAAAAAAATTGCTAAATGAAATTGGTGGGTTCTCTAGTTTTGATCTACTTTCTTCAGGATGATATGATCTAAAAGGAATCTGATCCCTGGTAAGGATCAAGTATGAATATGACCGGACCCATCAACTGGACTCTTAATAATTAACAATGACTTAATAATGGACAACAATATAGTCCTTGCCAAAACAGAAATTGAAATCAACTGCAAATTTGGCATAAGTATTAACTGAAATGGGATACAGTATTTCACCCAAAACTTTCTCCTTCCTGGTTTTGAATGTTCTTAGCCTTTCTCTAAATGTCTGTGATTAGCATAAAATCAAATATTTGAGTTAATTTAAGATTGAAATACTTACCCAAGCATATTCAGTATCTACCATTTCCAAAACCCAATTGAAGTATGCTGGAAAGCTTCAACTGACCATAGTGGATGTTATCTTTTCCCTTTTCTCTTTACTCAAAATCAGTCACACACGTTCTTAGGACATATTGGAAAAGACTTGCTTATTTGCCCCTTCTTCCTTCCCTGTCTGAAAGCAGGAAGACATTACTTAAATAGTTTATCATATAGGTGGGCGAAAATGCCATTCCCTGCAAGGCTAGTTTGCTTTTGCTCCATTTACTAAGTAGGAAAAAAAAGATGTGTGCGCAGTTGGTGGATCTTGTCATATTCACACTTGATTCTTTCAAGGGATCAGATTTTTAGAAGACCACATAAGGACTAGGTACAGACATTCGGGGAGGTTAGGCAGAGGTTAGATTGAGTTAAAATGGCCACCTGTGTGGCAGAAATGCCACCGTCTGTGTCCCTCTCCAGAAATCTGTCTCTGCCAGCATGAGAGACTGGGGTTGAATTCCTCAGGGTGGGGGATCGGCCTCCCTGTCTACATGACAAAAGCCTGGTGCCTCGGAGGCAGATGCTCTGGTCACCTGGGGAGGGGGAGGGAAAAGCCCCGCTCACCGGCCCAGGTAGCCAGTGATGCTTTTTTAGATCGGTTGGCTAGTGGCCAGCACTGGCAGCTTTGATTGGACCAGGCTGCTGAGGTCAGAGAGGTTATAAAAAGGCCCGGGCCAGGAAGAAGGGTAGCCATTAGCCATGCGGTCATCCAGGTGAATCTGAAACTGGCTCCCTCCTCATAACCGCATGCTCAGAGTGACCTGCCTCCAGAGGAAAATGCCAGCCACCTCTGGATGTTGCGTGTGAGTAAGCTACTTGAGATCAGACTAGATATTTAGCTTACAGTAACTCAGATGCATGTTCAAACGGCTACCTCAGCCATCCTAGTTTGCTCTATGGGATTCCTCTAATATTGCTCTACCTTTTACCCTGTTTTCACTCTACCCCCTGTAATCAATAAAGTTTTCCTTTGTGACCGGTGTGGGAGACTTATTGAGGGGTGGGTCTAAATTATGACAAAGAGGCCCCTTAAGTCTGTGGACTAAGGGAGACTTTCCTAATAAGCCCCTGACTTGGGAAAAGTGCCCCAAGTGCTTGTATTGGGTCTAGTACCCATTAGACGATCAGGCCTGTGTTTTCCAAGGTGCGCAGAGCCAGAATTGAGTCCAGAACTTTGGATGGTGGCAGCGGGAACCCCAGGCTAGTGGGTGTGCTCCAGGGAAGGGGTGGGCCAGACATGAGGCACCCTAGGGAGGGCACTCGGACACTGGAAGGTGGTCAGGCGCAGTGAGGTGGGCGGCTCAACACAGGCGTGCCCCCTACTGGCCCACCACAACCTGATCTAAGGCAAGTTGAGATGTTGTGGAGGGGGGGTGGTCAGGGGGACTGGGAGGGGCCTGCAGTGAGATCGGGGTCGGGGGGCAGGCAGGACCTGCAGGGGGAAAGGGAGGACAGGCAAGATCCACAGGAGAGATCGGAGTGGGGGGAAGGTGGGGTCTGTGGGAGGAATTGAGTGTGCAGGTGGCCTCCACAGAGGGGATGAGGGGGCAGGTGGCATCTTTGTGGGGATTGGTGGGGGACAGGCAGGGTCATTAGGGGGATTTAGGAGCTGTGAGGGTATTCATAGAGTCCAGGAGGGTTTGGTGGGATCAGAGAGGCTCACAGGGTCTGTGGAGTGGCTTGGGGGGTGGCTCTCTTCTCCCTACCTTCCCCCCAGGACCATGTACTATTTTTAGCAGCATTCCCACCTCCCAGAAAACCTATGTTGCCATCCCTCCCCCGTCCTTCCACTGGGACTTAGTTCCTCAGGTCCTGGCTTAAGTTAATGCTGCTAAAACTGGCACCAGGAGTGGCTTGGGGGTGGGAGACTTAGTGGGCTCAGGGGAGGTGGGTATTGCTGGTCCATGGTGGGAAGGGGTTGTCCACCTGGGGGAGAGGTGAGGGGATCAGTGGGCTAAAAATAGTCTGGTGCCAGGGAGGGCAATAGGAAAAGTATAGCAAATAGGGAACTACAGACTGGTCAGTTTCACTTCAGTCCCTGGAAAAATCATGGAGCAGGTCCTCAAGGGATTAATGTCTAAGTACTTGGAGGAGAAGGTGATTCAGAACAGTCAGCATGGATTCACCAAGGGCAATTCATGCCTGGACAACCTGGTTACCTTTTACGATGAGGTGACTGGCTTTGTGGATGTGGGAAAAACAGTGAACATGATGTACCTTGACTTTTGCAAGATGTTTGGTCTAATCTCCCACAATATTCACAGAAACAAGCTAAGGAAGTATGGGTTGGATGAATGGACTGTAAGGTGGATAGAAAACTGGCTGTATCATCAGGCTCAAAGTGTAGTAATCAATGGCTTTATGTCTAGTTGGCAGCTGGTATCAAGTGGAGTGCCCCATGGGTCTGTTGTAGGCCTTGTTTGTTCAGTATCTTTATCAGCCACCTGGAAGATAGGAGTTTGCAAGTGACACCAAGCTGAGGGGGTAGTATATATACTGGAGGTTAGGATTCAGAGAGACCTCAACAAATTGGAGGATTAGACCAAAAGAAATCTCATGAGGTTAAATAAGGATAAGTTCAAAATCCTGCAATTAGGACAGAACAATGCCACGCACCAGTACAGGCTGTGGACTGGCTGGCTAAGCAGCAACTGTGCAGAACAGGACCTGAGGGTTTCAGTGGATGATAAACTGAATATGAGCTAACAGTGTGCCCTTGTTGTGAATGCACTGGGCTGCATTAGTAGGAGCACTGTCAGCAGATCAAGTGAAGTGATTATTCCCCTCCATTTGCACTAGTGAAGGCATATTTGGAGTACTGTTACCAGTTTTGGGCCCGTGCTGCAGAAAGGATGTTAACAAATTGGAGAGAGCCATTGGGCAATTCATTGGTGAGGGCAACGGAAGTGGTTAGAGGGCTAGGGTACATGCCTTTTGAAGTGAGTCTGAGGGAACTGGGCTTTAGTCTAGAAAAGAGAAGACTGAGAAGAGATTTAATAGCAGCCTTTAACTACCAAAAGGGTGGTTCCAAAAAGGATGGGTCAGTGGTGGCAGATGACAGAACAAGGAGCAATGGTCTCATGTTTTAACAAGGGAAGTTTAGGTTAGATAATAGAAAAGTCTTTCTCACTAGCAGAATAGTGAAAGAATTGGAACAAGTTAGCTAGAGAGGCTGTGGAATCCCCATCCTTGGAGGTTTTTCAGACCCAGGTAGACAAAGCATTGGCTGGGATAATCTAGTTGGGGGTGGTCTTTTTTTGAGAGAGGAGCTGGACTAGATCAGCATTTGTCAACCTATGAGCCATGGCCCAAAAGTGGGTTGCAAGAATATATGAAAGGATTGTGAACAAACTTTAAAGATGGATCAACAAACTTAAAAATGGATTCTCCCTTAAAAGAGAGAAATGTGGGAAACTTGTGGCTTTTCCCTTGCAGGCTGTTAGGCTTCCAGCCTGCAAGGAGTTGCTTGCTCCCTATCCCTGGCACATACTGGGGAGGTAGGGCCTGGGCGCGGGGTGAAGTGGGTTGGGAGTGAGGGACTCTGTGTTGGGACTGGTCAATGTTTACAAATGGGTTCTGCTACAGAAAGGGTTGAAAACCACTGAACTAGATGACCTCCTGAGGTCCCTTCCAACCCTCTTTTTTACGATTCTATAATTTTCTATTATTTAAATGTAGAATCATATCACTGTCTATCGGAATCCCTTAAAATAGCTGGAATGCATTGCACCAGTTTTGGCAGCATTAAGATATGGTTTAAATCTCCTTTTGTATTAGTAATCTGATGACTAGATTATACCTTAGTCTTATTTTTGCAACCCACACTTGCAAAGTTTTTCTAATGCAGATGGGGTTATTTTTAATAAGAATAAGCAGATGCTTTTTTCTTGCTTCTGGCAACTTTAATGTGAAGAGAAAAATAGATGATTTTTATAATTAACATTTCTGCCTACTGAGGTTTCTTAACTCGTATGAGCCCAGTTTGTCACAGTTGGATTGCAAGTTTCATGTCCCACAGGGGGCAACTGCATGTGATGCTTTACTGTGCATTAGATTAATGTGCAGTAGTGTCACTGTCTACACACATGTGGGACTTTCTGCACAGTAAATTAGGCTAATGCACCATTTGCTAGTACCAGGAAATACAGGTACTAGATTAACGGTGAATTACCTACTGCAGAATAGTAGACCGGTCAGCTCCCGGGCAGCCCAGGCAGCAGGAGGGCCACTGCTGCTCGGCTAAGTACTGATATGGGGGGGAGCTGTGCTGGCTGCAGGGGAAGCTGTCTCCCCACCATGTGGGGATTGGGGCTTGTCCCGATCTCCACATGGCCAGGAGAGCTGTCCTGGCAGCCAGGACTGCTATATCCCAGCTATGTGGAGATTAGATTGACTTTATGTGGCAGTCCTGGCTGCTGGGATGGCTCTACCAGCCACATTGAGATTGGGTCCTGCAACAGTCCCAGCTTCCGATCTCCATGTGTCTGGGATGCAGCTGTCCAGGCAGCAGTCCCAGCTGCTGAGACAGCCCTTTTGGCCATGTGGAGATTGGGACCATCCTCCATGCCCTTGCCAGCCCCAGGCTGGCACTCAGGAAAACTTGGAGCTCCCCCTGGTTGTTGCAGCGGGGCAGAGCAGGAGCAGCCCTGAAATGAACTGCTCCTGTTGGGAGCACTTTCATATGCATGTGGGGGCACAATTTAATGTGTCTGAATTTTCTACAAAGAAAATTCAGGTGCATTAATTGCGTGTGTAGACACTTCCACAAAGTAACTGGCAAGCTGAATAGACTATGATATGCAGAAGGTATGGGAAAGAAGTAGGGGGAAAAAGTTGCATCCATAATTTAAGAATTTCTTGAGCATTTAATATATAATACCTAAATGTTTGGCTGTTTGCAGTTTCCTCCAGATCACTTTAATCAGGCTTTCTTTTAGAATGGGAATTTGAATAAAAGCAATTTCCTTGGTAATCACAGAAACCTTTTTTGAGAATTAGCCAAGGGAATGATAGGGGAATAGTCTGTCTTCAGTACCTTATTCTTTCCCCTGAAATCTATGGAGAATTTTGAACACTTATATCTCTGCTAGTTAAGAACTGACAGTTTTTCACCATCCTTTTTCAGGAAAAAAAACCTGCTGAGAATATTACAGTTGGCAGTTTTAAGAACAATTAGGTTCCATGGATTTTCCTGAGTTCCTATCACAACCACTCTTGTGATAGGGCTGGGTAAGAAACTGAGGCACTGTAGCTACCAGTGGTGGTAAGTGACAGACTGAAATAAAATACTAATACTGATTCCATTACATTTGTTGGCACTGCCGGTGACATTCCAAAATAACTGAAACACTAAAAAACAGGCATGCCTAAACTACATACTTACCTTACTGTAATGTGCGTGTGTCCTTGCTTGTCCCCTTCCTGGTACGCTCATATCCTTACTTTTGTCATACATCCATGACTTAGATCTTATTCATTTTAGGACAGGGTTTCTGCCTTTGCACTTTTCTTACACACTGTGCCAAGAGTTTAGAAGTGATGCTGATTTTGATAATAAATGATAGCCAGTCAACGGGTATAGCTCTTTATCCCTTTTTTCACTTATGGAAGGTACCGTTGGGCAATTATTATAGACACAGAGTAGGTCTAGTTGGTATAGGCCTGACTAGAAATCAGGAGACCTGGTGTTTTTTTTCTGGGTGACCTTGGGAAGGTCATTTTCACATCTGCTTCCCCATCTGTCTTGTACCTTCTTAAGACTTGATGTATTTTAAAAGGTATCTTTATGATTGTTATTGAAGATCATTGCACAGAATTTCCATTATTCTGCTGGAAGTCCTTTCTGGAGCATGAATTCTCCACAGATTCTTTCATTAATTCTCAATTCTGTCTACTGCATTACCTAAGGCTGAAAAAGATGAAGACCTGGATGAAAATGAACTGGCCAGCACATGAGATGGAAATTATTTTTGCTTGTTGGTATGGGGAAGACTCTAGGCTGTTGGCTGATCTATTAACAAAGTAAGCCAATGTGCAGCTTAATAACAGCAACTTTGTCCTGAACTTGCTTTGTCACTTACAGTTGCCCCCAAAACATTGGATTTACTCATAGTAACTTCAGTGCAAATTCTGATTCATGCGATTGGGGTGTTTTTCTTACATCTCTGAAACGTGTGTCTTGAATTCTTTCAGCTCAGGATTACATTGCTATCTAGAGTCTGAGCTTTGGAGCTGTAAACTGTATAGCTGCTCTTTCCTAACTATAAAATAGACTAATGCTATTTGAGGAAATGGCACTAAGGAAGGGTTAGGGAAATGGAACACAACAGTATATTTCATTTGTTTATTTTAATTTTGGTTGCCCTGAGGAAGTTAAGTTACCCTTATTGGCGCAAGAGAGAATGCTTCACAGAACCTGTTAGGTGCTTAAATTCTCCAACCTAGCAGTGCTAAGGTACTAAGAAAAGGTCAACCCCTGGACATTTGTTAAAAAAACAAATTTACAATGTTCTGCTTTGGAACTTGGTTATATTCGGAGTTTAAAAGTTATGCTTTTGCACATTTAATGGGTTTTTTCTTCCTTCCAAGGTGATAAAGAAGTATACTGTATAACAGTGAGGACTGCACTCTCTATAGATATGGACTGATTCTTAACATGTCAAGTCCAGTCCTATCAGTTGATTTATAATAGTGTAAAACTGAAGGGACAGCAAAGTTTCATAGCTGGTTTCAGCAACAGTTAAGAACAAAATGCACAAGTACATTTAATTTCCAAATGAAAAAGCAAATTTTTCAGTTATTTAGGGTAGAGGAAATCCTATGAACTTCCCCCTTGTCCTCCCCCCCCCCCCAAAAAAAAAAAATAAAAATGTATTCAAAAGAAGAAAGGTAACACCCCCAGATTCTTCACTAATACTCTGTAATAAAATGAGCTCCTGATTTTGGCTTTCCTTAGCAACGTGTACAATTCATTCTTAACCATCTTGTTTGTCGTGGCCTCAATTCACCTTTTTCAGGAGTTAATAACAAGTACCTCACATTCACTTTCTTTTTCATTCTGTAGCTCTCCACAGGGAATACAGTGCAATGTATTAGAACTTGTAAAGTGAAGCCCTTTAGCACAGAGTGCATTTCTCCTCCATAAAACATCATTACCAGGCCACAAGTTTTTGTCTTACAGAATTAATTGTAATCAATTATATATAATTGGAGCTCCGAGGAATTTCAGTCTAAATGAATCTTCATTAGAAGAACCAATTTTTACCATGGTTATTAAACAAAGCATACATAAGTGCCTGCATATCTTGGTAATACAGTGAGCAGCAATTGAATCCTCTGATTACTAACGGAGCCATTCAAATGTGACGTCAAACGCAGACACAAAGGCATGTAACAAAAACTGTGGAGAAAGTTGTGGGCTTTTTATATAAATCCAGCAACAAAGAAAGTAACTTTCAGTTATAAAGGGATTACTTCCCAAACTGGGAAAGTAATAAAAAAAAAAAAAAAAGAATTTTGGATCAAAGTAAAATTTAACCAGAGTCTAATTTTAAGAGGATTTTATAAATGACATTATATAATACCTATCATGTGCATACTGTAAGACCAGCTGGTCTGCTGAGAAAAGGAGAAAATCAAAACAGTTCCTTTTAAAGGACCCTTTGGTCAGTTTTCACCCTCTCATCCATGGAACCAATCAGATTTACCTTCCCGCAAAGATATATATCAAAAGAAAGCTAAATGCATGGGTCAAAATGACAAGGTTCTTTGAGTAAATCCGATATCTTTTATTAGACCAACTCAAATAGTTGGAAAAATTCTTCTTTGAGTTGGCCTAATAAAAGATATTGGATTTACCCAAAGAGCCTTGTCTGTCTATGTTTCTAGACCAACATGGTTACAACCTACACCACTGGGTCAAAATGAGGATGATAAAACTAGCTTACGTATATATGCTAGTTTCTAATGTAATAAGGAAGGCACAAGACCTCAATCCTTCAGAGAAGAAAATAGATTACATCTTGAGTCTTTATATTGTGTTTGTGATGACCTTTTGACACTTAAATACTACATTGGTAGTTATAGTATAAATACTTGAATGGGTAGGAAAGAAGGAAGGAGAGAGGGCTTGAGAAAAGTGCCCTTAATTTATCTTTCTTGCCTCTGGTGCCAGAGCTGCTACTAATAAATAACATTTATGAAAGAAGTATGACCAGGGTAGTCAGGGCCTGAGAGGACTGAATAGTCTTAGCTCCTCTGCAGCTCACGTGAGAGGATAGTGCAACAGGATGCCATTATGTGCTTTTGGGTAAATTTGCCGGAGGAGCTGCTCTGGTTTATGAAAATTTAATGTATTACTCTTTGACACAGCTTCATCCAATCTAACCCAGAATGTACAGACCTTATGTAGATTTAACTTGCTTAAATGTTAACAGAAGGTCAATCCCATCTCTGAAAGATTACATGCACTGGTACAGTAACTATGGACATTTTGTCATGCTCTGTGGAACACAGCAGGGTTGGCCTGTTCTTGTATTATGTATAGGATTCTCAGGGTAGGTGATGGATGTCTGCCTCCCATACAGTTAAAGCCACCTACTGTTTCCCAGAAACTGTAGGTAAAAGTAAGAACTGTTGAAGGTCATTAGGCTATGTCTATTCCTTTGGATTGGAATTACCAGTTGTTTGTATTGTGGCAGTGCCCATAGGCTTCCATCCAAATCCGTCCCATTGTACTAGACACTGCAGGAATGGGTAGGAAGAAAGTCTTTTCGCTAAGGGATTTATCTTGTGACAAATATTCATGTTCATGAAAAAGTCCCTCAAGAAGGGAATTTTAAAATGAATATTGTTTAATCTGCCTGCTGCTTCCAGATTAAAAATGGAATTCTTTAAAGTTTTAGAGTGGTTCCCACTAGCAACTGCAGTGGTGAGACAAATATTTGTCAGCTTTTCTGTCATAACTCTATCCTTTTTCTTTATTTTATTTTAGTACGTTACTTACCAAGGAAATGTGAGCTCAAAATATTTAATTTCAAGTGCAATCCTGGGGCCAAATTAATCCCTAGTGTAAATTAGTTAATTTATTCAGTTATTCCAAGAATGATTTTGGCTCTGATTCTTGATTTCTGTTTTCTAATTTTGTTATTAGATATGAAGAGATTTGCCTAGTCAGTCACTGAATCTCATTCCTCAGCCTTTAATCTCACCATAAGAATATCTACCTTTTCCCAGGTGTTTATAATGAATCATCCACAAAACTGTGATCTGGACCAAATAGGAAGTATAAAATCATAGTCTTGGTATCACACCCTCTTTTAGGTTTTTTCTTTCTTCTTTCTTTTATAATTTATCATGGAATCATGTAAGCTAAACAGAGTTTTTGAAGGCCTGAAATCCTTAATTATTTCAACTATTTCTTGCATTCATTCTAATACAGAAAGTCTTTCCACAGTTTAAAGCTTTGTAATAGCTCAAAGGTGGAAAGTTTTTTCACTCTTTGGCCCTAATCTGTACTTGATGATTGAGTACATCATGCTAGATTTGGGCCATCTCCAATTTGAAAATTTGATATTTTATCTTTGCCTTGCTATAACTAGCTGTAGTCAGAGCTAAAGGAGAACTGAAAGCTTACATGGAAACTTGCTCAATTACAGTCTGGAGCAGTGGTTGTCAACTGGGGGTATGCGTACCCCTAGGGATACTTAAAAGATCGTAGGAGGTATGGGAGAGCTCCTGCTGCTGTGTGCACCCTGGCAGAGGCCTGGGGGGTACGTGCCCACCCCGCTCTGTGTGTGGGCTGGAGGCAACTGCCATTGCACACTGGACTTTGAGCACCAATGCAGCTGCCCTGGGAGTGGTGCGATGCTACATGTCTGCCACTGCCAGGCTGTGCCGCACCACCTCCCCACCTGGTGGAGGGATGCATGTGGCGTTGCACCACTCCCGGGGTAGCTGCAGTGGTGTGCAAAGCCCAGTGTGCAATGGCAACTGCCTCCATCCCGCACACAGATTGGGGAGGCACATGTGCCCCAGGCCTCCACTGGGGTGCACATAGTGATGGGAGCCTCCCTGCTCCCTTGCCTCTGGATGAGCTGCCTGGGCTCTGATTGTCCCACGACCCAGCCTGGCCGGGGCCCTATTCACCCCAGCCCCTGCCTGTGCCCCATTCCCTCCCTCACTGCAGGAGCCTCCATCTGCCCCTTCTCCCCATGCCCCTTTCCCCTCCTCATAGACTTACCTATTAAGGGGACTGGGGCGGGGGGCGAGTGCGTGCTCAGCCCCCCCCCCCAATAATTTCAATATAAAGGGGTACATGAGCTGAAACTTTGAGACAGAAGTGGTACACTTGTTAAAAAAAGTTGAAAATCCCTGATCTAGAGCTCTGATCTGGATTTGACCCTATATTTTCAAAATGTTCCCCATGAATGCAGTTATACAAAAAAAGTCCTAATCTGCAATATTTTTTTTGCAAATGAATGCAGTGCTCACCACAGTAACTCTCTAGTGAAGGTATATCTTCAGCTCCTGTTTTCATTCTGGTGGTCTCTTGACATATTTTATTCAGCTATAATCAGTCCGCTTTATACTCAATGAGTTAGTACATGAGTGTTTATAGTAATTAGCATTATGATAGACTGTGAAGTCTCTTGGTTTAACTCATTTATGTCAGATATATTCTGATAAGACTGGGTATCACTTGAGGTTTAATGTTGCATTTGTAAAACCTGCAGCAATCAGTCATTAATTTACTTTTAATGTATATGAAATATTGGCAATTTGAACTTTTGTTTCTTTCAAATCAATTGGGGATAATTATCCTAAAATGGTAATAATTCAGCAAAATGCTGAATAAACAAGCTAAGCCTTTACTTGAACCATTTTTGTAAACAGTTTCTTGATTTTTTACATACCTTTTTAGAGACAGAGTGAAACCGTGTCAATACAATGGGTGAAATTCTCTTCTTGTTAATGGGAATTTTAAATCCATACATCCTAGGTTTCACCAATCTTTTATTCTGTGCAAAGTTAAATTAATAGAGCTAAATATGAATATGCTTTTGTTTCTTGTGCACCAACACCAAGGAAATTAGCAAACATTATTTACCCACGATTACTAGCTGCAGTGATGCATAGGGGGTGCATGTGCACCCTCTGAGAGCACCGGTGCACCCCATGATGGCCACACTTGCTACTTAGGCAATGGGCAGGGGGCAGGTGGGAAAGCTGGCGCGCCCCTGTGAGCGCTGGCCGGGGAGCAAGGCTACCCGGTGAAGTAGCCATGCTCCCAGCTGGTGCATGAGTACCAGCCAGAGATTGGGGCCACCAGCAGGTTACTGCAGACACTTCTGGAAGTCCTGCAGCTGCCTTTTGGTGAGTGAGATTGGCCACGGGGGGACCCCCCCTTCCCCGGTCAGTGTGATCGGGTGCAGCGGGATCCCCCCCAGTTGCTGACTGGTCACTGGGGGGCAAGTGCCCCCCCCCCGACTCAAGAGACACCAGTTGTCCATAGTTACTAGCCCCACTGAGGATAATTCATTTCATAATGTATCTGCATTATAATTGTTTAAAAGCAGTTAACTACATATTAGAGATCTCTTCCCCCCACGCCCCAATTATAGTAGTTTAAAGATGGATCAAAATTGAGGGTTTTGTACAATGTCATTCTCTTTGATCTTAATCTTTTAAAATTATCACATTCAAAATACAAAATCTGCCATGAACCTCAATATTTGAAACCTTGTTGATTAGATTATCTCCAGTTTGGAGATTGTCAGTGACTACCTTCCATCGCTCTCAGCCCCATGCAGTATTCATTTCTCTGCTGGATCCAGCTGAGCTCTGCCATATTGCTTACTTAGCTGGTTCTCCTCCTTCTTCTGCTTGGCTTTCCTTCTAACTTACCTTGTAAGAATCCCTAAAAGATTGCTATATGATGTATCCACAAGTTGCATTTTTCTTCTTTGCTATCATCGGGGATCCTGGTTTTCTCTAATAACAAAAAAATTCCCAATTTTTGGATTGAAAGAAGTAACCCAAAATCCCCTTTTTTCCATGATTAAAATGAAATGCCTCTCTCTCTATGTATATATAACGTGTGTATGTTTCATTTTAATCATGAAAAAATGTAGATTTTGGGTTACTTTTTTATAGAGAAATCTGTGTTCTGTCCAGTGCCAATCTCTATAACATCATCAAACTTTTCCATATTGTCACCATCAAACTGATGTTTGTAACATGTTCCTGCAGCATCAGAATTCAAAAACTTGAAATGCTTTGGGGAAATATTACTAACGCCAGAGCTTTCTGGTTAACTAGGATGGGAGTTTAGGTTGCACAAGTAACTTGTGATTGAGTGGAATATCTGCTCTCACACATTTGAATTATAATTAGTAAATGCATACATGCATATTTCCCATTTTTATTTTCTGGCTAATAAAAATGATACCCTTAAGTTCCCCTGAGCTTATCAGGAAAAAAATATTAAATAGAAGATTTATACACTGAAATAGTCAGTTGCATGTATTTTTTTTTTTTTGTGGAGTTTGTCATCTACACATACCTTTTAATATTGTTAAAACAAAGAAGAATGTTGGTTCTAATGCAAAATCCATTAAAGACCAGCAAAAAGACGAACTGTTGGTGTCAGATTTGGATCAGGCCCATCATACATGTAGTGTTTTTCCCTAGGCCCTTGGGTTCCAGGGATGGGGTACTCACTCAAGCCTCCATGTCCCTGGGGTTCTGTCCTTGAGTCATCATTCAGCAGAGACCGGTGGGATGATAAACAGCTTCAACTTGATTAGGAAACAGGATTTAGCAACACACACACTCCAGCTTGCAGGGAGAACCACCCACCACCACCAAACTCCATCCACATGGCATTAGGGGGAAAACTGGACTGTTCCACTGCAGGACCCTGAAAGGTACATTCTATATAACACAATACATTTTAAGGATATGTGGTTTTTTTCCCCAAGCATTTAAAGAGGACACATAGATCTTGGGTATAATGGAAGTTGTAGAGACAGGCTATGACTTCAAGCTGCTCATGGTCACTGTCTCTGCTTTGGGACTTTGTGGAAGACCTGAGGTCAGAACCACTGGACAAAGGTACTTACCGAGACCCCAGTTCAGTAACATGAATAAGCATGGTCTGCATCTGTAGCACCTAAGTAGTCCCATTGTTTTCAGTAAGGCTAATTGTTCATAAAGAATTAGAATATGCTTTGAATACCTTGGTGCACTAGGCATAAAGTCTACAATTGGTTGGAAAAAAATATCTAAGGTTTCTGGTTTTCTTAGGTTCTTCACTAGGCACAAGAATTAGCAATATGTGGAACAACTCAACACATTTACTTTACATTTAGCAAAAAAGCAATAATCAGTTTAAAGGAAAATGGAAGTTAATTAAACTCAGCTCCTGTTGTGGTCAGGTTCTTGAATTGTGAGCCCCTCACCACAGATCCTCTGGTCTCTTTCTGAAAAGAGAGAGAGAGAGAGATTTATACGCTGATGTATACAATAACACTGTGTAGTGATTTATACAATAACAAAACCTCTTGTGTTAATTCCTGGGATAATGGAAGGATGTTCACCTATTCCATCAGAGTTGCCCTGGAAGTCTACAAAACCCCATTAACTTGCATTGATACTGATGTGTTTGTGCAGAAGGAAAAGAAATCCTATGTGATTTAATAAGAACTCTTTTTTTTCCAGGCTCAATAGAGGATTATATTCTTTGAATGGATATACAATAGATATTACCCTAAAGTTATATAACCTTAAAGAATTGTCTATAAAACCCTCTTTGTTTAATCATCATCAAATTCTGAAACACTCTTTTATGAAAAGATTTAACTTAAAGCTATATTTATGACTTGGGACAGTTGTTTTCTTCCTGCTTGTGCGGGCCGGCTCCCAGTCCCGTCCTCACCGGGTGCGAGCTGGGCCCGTCTGTGTGCATGCGGGCTGTGGCCGGCAGCCCAGGCACGTGGGGCCGGAGAAAAGTCGCAGGGTGGAGTAGTACGCTCGAGCTAGAATCAGTCACAGAGGTGTAATGGTTGATTGAAAAGATTATTTACTTACACCGGAGATGGTCGTGGTGCAGGCTGGACAGTTTCCAGGTACAACTCCGCTTCAATCCTCGTTGGAGGACTCTAAAACTCGGTTCCCAGGATCCTCGGAGCGGTTAAGACTCCGTGGTGTCGATAACTGGGTTCTAGGGTAAGGATTCGTCTGGGCTGAGATCGGTGACGGGGAGAGGCTAGAGGCCGTCGGTAAGTGGTGCCCCGGAGTTTGCTAGGCTCCAGGGGTTCAGCAATTGGAGCCTCTATCGCCTACTTAAGAAAGACGCGCTGGGTTCGAAAGGACCCACAGCGCTTAGAGATCCGTCTCTCTCCGTCTTTCTCTCCAACTTGGGCGGAAACCACCCAAGCCTTTTGTATGGCTAGCAAGCCAATAGCTAGCCGCCACGTGTGCCTAAATTAAGACCGGCCAATAATGTGGCTCAAATCTCAATACAACTGGCGGGAACTCCTTTGCAGAGTGCATCACTGTAATGCAAGAGTAATGCACAATGCAAAGAAGGCTACAGAACGGCGGGAAACACTTTTCTGCATGCGGGTTCTCTATAACAACAGAACAGTCCATCATGCAAAAGAGCAGCAATTCGGCGGGAACATAATTTAGCAGTGCCGGAGCGCACACAATCAAAAAATCCACCACTTTGGGTTGTGACACTGCTAATATGCGTGTGATATAGAAATAGCCTTATGTTGTTTACATGATGAGGAAAATAAAGTAAAGTACATTTGGTCTGACTGCTTATACAGCCTTCCAGAGACTTACACTAGTTGCTTCTTTACAGTTTCAATATAAAAATTATGTGCTAACTTCAGGTTATATTTAGTGTTTCAATATCTCCAGTGTCCCTTGGAATGTTAATAAATTTAGAAACTGTTCTGGTTGCTTCCCAGAAACTGCCAAATTGCTCTTTCAATTTAGCATTTCTAGCATGCAATGTACTGAGGCTGGTACGTATCAATTACTGATAGTAAGCTTGATAAGAGGCAACTTTAATGGGCAGATGAGCTGTTGTCATGTGATACTACTGGAAGTAAATGGCATTGTAAATATTTTATTAAACCATCTCTGTGCAATTCTATTTGGATCTTTTCAAATATTAAAAAGTTCATTTATCCTCCAAAAATGCAATCAGAGACTCTTCCTGATAGATTTTTTTTTTGACTGCAGGAAGATGACCTCTGATGACTGTAAGAGTAAAAATGGTGAATCTTTTGGTTGAATATGTTTCCTCTGGAATGCTGTGGTGTATTGGGTCGATTTAAATCATATTGTTGCCAAGTAATCAACAGTTATACAAACAGTTTACAGCTTTGAATGGGATTTTTTAGCCTTTCATTTCCCCTTTCCTTTCACTTCCTAACGTTATTTAAGTCCTCCTTTAATATAGTGTTGTTCTCCAAAAGCTCTTCATTACAAAGTTGCAACTGATTACACTTGACAGCTCCCAACTTCATTTTGGATCCATTACAAACTCCAGGCCAGGCTCATCCTAATGCAAAACACACCTCAGTGGGTCCCACCCCTGACCCCCACCCAAGTTGGAAGAGGATAAGCCATAGTGAGTATTTTGTACAAGGAGAAAGTGGCACCGTTCCTCCTAAATATTTCTGGCCAGGCACCATTTTGAGGTCAAATTCACATATTATGCACAGTTTCTTCTGGCTGTGGTAGAGAGGACTTAACATGGCAAGATAGCATGGGTATGATGCACTGACACACAACATTTGCAGCCTGCCCATCAAGGAAATCCTCTGTAGGCCACCAACACGTTACATCTCAAAAAATTCAGTGGAGCTGCTATTTAGCCTGTTAAGGCTCCTGTGAAGATACTAGTGGAGATTCACTTTGTCTTCCCCTGTATAAGATCCCTGGAGCATAATTCGAACTTCTGTTGCAACCATTTGTAAGTTTCTTGCACACTCCATGACTAAAGCTTCAGGTTGTTTTCTATTTGCCTTGTCTGACTTAACCCAATTAATATTACATCTGGGAATATTAATGGTGTGTTTTTATTAATTAAACTTGCCTGGAGAAATTGCCAGTCACAAAAACAAATGTAACTCATATTTGTGACACAAATATTACCTAGGTTTCTATAAAATTTAGTCTTTCTCACAAGTCTTAGGCTTTGTCAAAATACTCCATGTAACCATAAAGGTGATGCTAGAAAAGGCCTTGCCATTTGCCAAATATTCTTGGAACATCCAGAAGAGATGTTGGTCTAACTTAAAAAAAAAAATTCTCTCCAATGACAGGAATTTCAGAACTTCCCTAGGTAGCTTGTTCCAGTGCTTGGCTGTCCATAAAATTAGAAAGTCTCCTACAATCCCAGCTAAATCCTATTTATTATAATTAAGTTGATTTCTTCTTGTTCTACCCTTGGTAATATTGAAGAACTCTTCTCTTTTAAATAACTACATATATACCATATTTTCCTGCATACTACATGATCTCCACGCATCTTGTTTTGGGAAGGCAGAATGAAGAGGAAAAAAAGGAATTTTCCAATGAATGCTGACAGCAGGGATCCTGACTGTATATTATATTATAGAACATTCATCATTCATTCCCACTTCGCTTAACAAATTACTGCAAGACAGTTCAGAGAAATAACGTCAAAGCAGGGTGTTTCTAAACGGGACATTTACTGTGCAATAGACTCTGCGTGTATGTGTGTATGTACATATACATACATACACATATTATACACACACACACATATATATATACACACACACACACACACACACACTATATAGATATATACCCATATATATATATATAGTATACTGTGTGTGTGTGCGTGTGTGTGTGGCCAAAAATGTTTTGAACCCAAGAACCTTTAACTTGAGAAAAATCATCTTAATTCATATATAAAAATGAACTATTGTCTCTGAACCTAAGTATTAGGCTCAAAGAAATGACATACAGATTGTAGTACTCTACTCGGTGTCTGTCCATAGTTCCTACAGACAATATCAAATAAGCATTTACGCGGTGAAAAAGCTGAGATTCCATTCAAATTGTCATTGTTAGGTTCCAGGACACACTTTCCTTCGAGATGGAAGACAGCAGTTGCTCTAAAAGCCCTACACACTCAGGCTTGGTACAAATATAAAGCTGAAGCACTTTAAAGAAGGTGATGGACCATTACACTTTCAATAAGGCAATACAACTTGTATTTGACAAGCCAGCTTTGTTTATTTTCAGTTTGCATTTGAACACGGCTTTTGTAATTATAAGCAATAGAAACTTTTATTTTGTATTTTTAATTGAACAGACAGACTTTCTAATCACTACAAAGTCTGATGCTGCACAGCAAACCACCTGACACTTGAATATCTATCACAAAGCAGGCCATAAATTTTGGATTCTGCTTGAGATACAAAATTCTCCATTTATTTAGTTTCAGGGTTTAATTGTAATCTCCTTATAAGAGTGAAGATCAGATGCATCATTTTCTCCACTTTGCAAGTCTTCTGTGAATCCTAGGTTACTTACCATTTTCAGAATGTTACATTTTTTGGAGATCACTTTCCATTTTAGCTTAAAATTATGATGTTAATTCTTGAGCACAACATTGCAAAATGACAGAGCTAATTGGTTACGGTAGATATGGATTAAACACGGGGATTCTGTTCCCATTTTTTGCACTAATCACACTTGGCTTCCATAGGGCTTAACATCATCAGCGATGTTTATTTTATTTTTGAATTCATCTCAGCTTTCTCAGGAATCCTGCATAAGCATCTGCAGAAATAAGCAAGTAAGCAAAGTATTAACAGTGTTAGTCACTAAGGTCCCCTCCACAGATGAAGGTAAAGGAAACATGGGATCTAATGAGCAATTCACACAATTGTGTCTCCTGCAATGCCATGTTTGTGGGATCATGCATTAGATCCCATCACACCTTATTGCCAATCAGGGAGAGCCTAATCCTAGGTCAGGAAAACAATATCCACCCTGACACCCTTGTCCAGGGACTTTGTGATCTGATCATAAGGAGAAACCAGGTTAGTCAGGCAGGACCTGCCCTCAATGAGCATGTGTTGGTTGCCCCTGAGCATTACCTCCCTTGCTGGGCCCTTACAGATGTGCTCCTTGATAATTTTCTGAAAGGTCTTCCCAAGGACCAAGGTAAGACTGACTAGCCTATAATTGCCAGGGTCCTCCTTTCTCCACATGGGAACCACATTAGCCCTTTTCCAATCCTCTGGTACCTGGCCAGCACCCCATGAGGGCTCATAGAGTCATGCTATGACCCCCACCAATTCTCTCAGCACCCTCAGGTGAAAGAATTTATCCCCTGTCACTTCACTCACCCCTACTTGACCCAGCCAGGACTTAAACTCAGGTCTCTAACATGGTAGGCAGAAACTCTACCACACAGCCACCACTGCTGGACATACAGCTGTCACCGCTGGTGTAAATTAATGCTCAATAATGTGTAAATGTGTAAATATATTTACGTGTGTAAATTAAA
Source organism: Alligator sinensis (assembly GCF_000455745.1). Taxonomy (NCBI): domain Eukaryota; kingdom Metazoa; phylum Chordata; order Crocodylia; family Alligatoridae; genus Alligator; species Alligator sinensis. The sequence goes on from NW_005842532.1 coordinate 317,554, forward strand.
GCTCAACAGCAACTGGCTCTAAAATTAGGACACCTTGTTAGGTCTCACTTTATAGCTGGTCGCAGTTTTTTTATGGCATGATAGCTACTTTGCACATGTAGTGGTCTCCAGTTAATTATGCAATACTTGTAATGTGTAGAGGGGGCCTAAGGCAGCAAGAAATATTAAAAAAGCTATCACTAACTTTTAACAAAGCATTAGTACTGGAAGTTTATCCAGTGTAATTGTGCACCTATATTTTTACAGTACCTCTTTTCCTAATTTTATAAGGGAAAAAAGAACTCTGAGTAAACTTCTCATCTCCTTAGAAGACCTGTTAATATCTTCTCTAGGGACTCTTGCCTATCAGCATTTAGCTGCCGTGGTTAGAGACTTGATAAGTTATATATAGCAACTCATATTTAAAATATGATCTTTGGGCAGTGAGTCTCTTTCTCTTCCCTCAAATCACTGTAAATTGATATAGTCTGATAGAATGATTTTTTTGAATCCGTTATTCTATGGAGATCTCATTTTAAGCCAAAAAGGGACCCAGAGCAGAACACCCTTTGTTAACATAGAGTTATAGACTATCCAAGCCTGTTGCTTTGTTTTGTTTTGCTAATCTCAAAGCATTTTAGATGGCAGCAGAGTTAAAATAACTCTTTTATGAGAGGAAGACATCAAACTAGATTTATACTTGTTAATCTCTAATCCTCTTTACTGGCTAGTGCTCACATAGGACAATGTGGCATTTCCATTCGGTATCATGTACAAAATAACATACAAGCTCAGTTTCAAGGAGAGACTTTGAAAGTATCTTGGGCCACACCTACACTGGGAAAATAAGTTGTATGTAGCAAGCAGGCTCATTAAATATGTTTTAATGTATTTTAAAACTCGTTTTATGTTTTAGTACAGAGTATACAACAAGCTAATGAAATTAAAGAGAGGTAGTGAGTCACGTTAGGTTGAAATTAGCCAGAAGGCAGAACAGGGTGTCCCATTTAAAATCAGTTAGTCTTTAAGGTGTCACCCTGCCCTGCATCAGTGAAACAACAGAGGTTTACTAAAGCCCACATTCAGGATTAATTAGGGATTAATATTGATTTGAGAATGAATATGGAATACTTAAGTCTTTTGGCAAGGAATTATGAACAAGGAAACAATTGCTCATAGATACTTCATTAAGAGGAAAAAAGGAATAACCTTTAAATTAACCTCAGTTTCTGCTAACCATAACTAAAAAAATAAGATCAATTGAAATTTAATTTCTAGAGAAAATCTTTAATAATGTTGGCAGAATGCATCAATAAGTGTGTGTATATGTGTGTGCATAAACGCACACATGCATTTTATGACCCACGAAATTGCTACTGAAGTGAATGTATAAAGGAAATGCTCATCAATAGACTAAGTGCAATTACTCATTTTAGGACAGTTTAGTACTTCCCATGAAGAAGTTAAGTAATTTTTAATGACAATCTTAAATGATTGTGATTCAAAGGAAATGCAATTTGCACATGAATACTCAACTTGCCTAACAGATGTTTAGTGAACCAAAACAAAAATTGATGCTATTGTGTGACAGATGAGTTGTAAGGGACTAATTGGAGACTTGCTTTTGCTAATCAAACAAAAGGCTGATCAGGAAATGTGTAGAAAGTTGGGTCTGAGTGAAACAGTTGTGCTAAAATGTTATGGTATGTGAAAATATTCACTGATGTAGATTAATGAAACTCAGCTTTAAAGTAGCAAACCAGAGATGCTGTGACTCATTCTAATTGAAATCCTTTTTATTTAATCATCGCTTTGTTTTTTTAACAGCTTTCTAGCATGTTTTTTGCAAAAATATGAACCCATATTAATTCTAGTCAATCATTGCAGCTTTTCCTGATAAATGCTGCTTATTTTGCTATGTAGATATAGTAGGCAGACAGTTCATAATATAGAACCATTTAAATTTAAATATACTCAAGAAGGATATGTAACAGAACTTTCTTCTCACAAGGCATTTATTGGAATTTGGTATTACTGAGCAATTTTAGGAAAATGTTCTATTAATATGCATATTTATATTTTATTTCTTAAACAGTACTCTAATAAATAATAGAATAAGAATTGAGATTCTATAATACACTGTGCTTATTAGTCTTACCAAATGGCCAAGATAGTCTGATATACTGGCACATGGGTATACTTCATCTATTCAGACGTCTAATTAATTTACATAAAAACTTTAAAACGCTTGTCAAGTGTTGTATAGAGATAAGGACTCCGTTATAATGATGTGCTGAGCTCTCTAAGTTGTCAGCAATTTTTTGTTTTATTTTCTCATTTGTTTTCCTCCTTTTTTAACTATTGTCATAAATGAATGTTCTGTAGGAAAGTCTGCTCCTATGATAAATCAGTGGAAAAATGTTTGATAGCCTTAGTGAAAGAAAGAATTTGCTTGAAATAGGTCTTAATTTATCACCAAGGCACTCTCCATTTAAGTCTGAAGTTGTTAATTTCCCCTTGTTTTGAAGTAATCTCTGTAGGTGTAGATAAATTTACTTAATAATAACGTAATAATGCATCAGTACATCAGAATGTTACGTAGTAATGGTCTGCTACTGAGATATAGCAGCAAAAGTATAACCTATGCTTTTACTTTAGGACAGGATCAGTTTTCCCTGATTTTAGTGGGTTAACAGTTTACTTAAGTCTTCCT
>NW_005842532.1:320340-330817 GCF_000455745.1 Alligator sinensis
GCTGTTTTCAACATTTGGAGACAGAATTTACTTCTTAGAATAGGAACAGTTATCAATAGAAATGATGCATTTAAGGTACTTTTTAAATGCTGTTTGAGATTAGGTTGTCAAACACCAAGAATAACTAAAATACATATTTCTTTTTAAAAATATATCATATCACTAATCCTCCTAATATTCCCTGAAACATCATCTTAGCATTAAAAATATAATCAGCATTTTAATCATGAGGGAAACTGAGGGAGGGAAATTACCTCAACTCAAAATCAGGAGATGCTTGGATTGTAGCAATGAATACTCAAATATACGTGTAGTTAAGCTACTTATCTTTTTGACAAATGTGTGTGTATAGATAGATTATCTATCTATCTATAATATATACATATATAAAACAAAATTAGTGTTAATAGCAGTGCAGTTCTGCCAAGAGTCAGTCAGCCCCCCCCCCCCCCCAACTGGGCCCCCAATGTAATGAGGTTGGTATAAGAAGAATGGGGTTTTAAAAAACAAAAACCAAAAAACTTTGGCATTCTTTTTACTTGATTTTTTTCAGAATTTTCATTCCCTAAAAATAAATAAATGAAAAATCAGTATTTCCATGTATTATCCCATCTCTAAGGCTGCTCAGCCTTCTTTCTAGAGCCAACTTCTTTATATCGTTTCCAATGGGAGGCTCCTGCGCATTCAGAACTTCTGCCTCCCACCTAAGCCTGATTTCTCCCAACTTCACATTGGTCAATTCCATTTCATGTGTACTCAGGACTCTGAGAGGTGCCCACTGGAGTTTAATAAAGTGCCCAGCAGGAGGATGTGTGTGTATGTCTTTGTTTTAGAGGTTTGAACCAATTCTGCAAAAGACCACCTCTTCATGTTGGAATGCTGGCTTCAGAACTACTCCCTCAAGCCTTTAATGTCTTATTTTATAGTCCTTATCTTATATCATCTCACACTCTGAGAAGCTTTTATTTAGATTACAGCAGAAAACACCACCATCCTTCCTGTCACTCGAGCCCACAACATGGTCTTGACAAAGGTCTGGAACATCCTGTTCCAATCATACTCATTCAATAGGCTACTGCAAAGGTTCATGTCTTGCCCATTGTTTTGATCATGACCACCTACTTGCTTTATTCTTTTCTCACTAATTCCCCTTTCTACATTGCATAGAATATAAAATATCTTGTCTTCTGTTTCAGGGTCCTTTTTATTCCTAATGCCATCCCTGTTGAAATTTTCTTATTCCTTGTTATGATATCAATTCCTACCTCTGATTAGTTGGTGATTTCAGGCCACATAGCTCACTTGTGCTTGTTGGAAAGTTTAATGTTGTTTGGAACAAGCTGTTGACTGTATGTTGATGTCTTAAATGTTCCGTTTCCTAACATTATCTTTTACTCATTACTCTGCAATGTTTTGCCCATTGATACCCAACACCCTTTTTAGTTAGAATCTATAATTGCCTCACTCAGCTACTGGCTGATTCTTCTTCCTTCCCTCCCCACCCTCCAATGAAACCCCCAAACCTACCATGCTTCTATGATACCAAGTGCATGCGTCACCTGTGCAATACAAATTTTTTATGTTATCATAAAATGTTTCTGAACAACACACTTAACATCTGTATAGATATTTTAAACACATTTTGCACATTAACTTATTTACTGATTAAACTATTATATGAATGTTCATTCAGAGTTAATATGTCTTTGTAGGGATTCCTGGGGTAGCAGATCTATTCATTTTATTAGAAATCATAAATCTCATTTATTATTTCAAAAGATGTTTTTGTATTAGAAAGCTTGCCTAAGTTTATCCCAACTACATAGTTGGTCCAATAAAAGATATCACCCTAAGAAATCCTTGCCCCTCATATAATTTCTGGACTATCAGGGCTACAAAATCACTCTTAGACTATCATAATCTCAAAACATTGGACATTGCCATGCCATAAAACCTACCAAATTCACATATGTGAGTCTAAGATAAACTTTTCAAATAAACTGACTTGTGAGAGAAAAATGAATAGTCCTTTCCAAAGAAATGAACTCATTTACTAATATGTAGTTGAAGGAAATAAATGATGGACACTTTGGTCCATGCAGTCACATGCATATACACAGGGCTAGCATTAACTCATGGTCTAAATGGAGTTTGCCTGTATGCCTAATTTTGGTTGTATTAAATTTCAGACATCTGTTGTCATGTGGTCTTGCTTGTGATGCTTTGTCATTGGCTGCCTGATGTTACAAGGACTTTTGTCATGGTGATATGTTCTTTCCACTAGAATGTATGAGGTATCAAAGTTATAAATGCTATGGGCATGTCCACAACCAAACAGCTGTCTTGTCCCATTCAAGTATCTGTAGCAAAATGTTGTTGGGATGGAAATAAAGACCTAGAGCATGTATATAGAGTTCTTTTTTATGTCAGATTACTGTATTTGGATGGTGATTGCTAATTAGACTTAATCCAGCCTTTGATTGTAGACCTAGAATGAGACCAGCTATATTTTAAAATAGACATATATAATAATAACAGGTATGAGAACTTGAAAGTGTTGATCTTGGAGTATGATTGCCTTTCCATGCATGACATTTATTTTCTAGGTCAATAGCTGATGTCTGTGATCTGTAACAACCAGCGTATCAGAGAGGTTTGTGTAAAATCCTGGATTCCCTTTGTTTTGTAACTGTAGATTGATGGCATCAATAATTGTTAGGACAACAGGGGACATTGCTTACCATACAATAAAAGGAAAGTATAGATTGTTTTATCCTCTCTTTACTCAAAGTACAGCTTTGGATTCTGTGTTTTTGAAGACTGATCCAATAATTGACCAGTGGCACAAAAAATAAAATTAAGCTTCAATCTCCTTCAACTTGTTTCATGAAAGTGTGGCATTATGGCCAAATTCCAGAACATTTCATTGAGAGGTTAGTAAAGCTTCCCACTAACCCATGATTAGGAACTGTAAAGACATCAGGTTTTTAATTATTTTCTATTACTATTAGCTTCACTATTATGTGGTCCTTCTCATGACTATCTTAAATCTTTTTAACAAGCATTCTTCCAAGAGCTGTTTTCTTTGTTTCTTTGTTTTCTTTTGTGTCTTCTGATCACAGTCTGTTCACATGTTTTGGGTTCAGTTTAGACTACATGGTTTCTTGGGCAGAGATCCCCTCCCTGTTTGTTAACAAAGCACTGTGCTTCATAACTAATAAAGTTAGACAAACAAAACAAAACAAAAAAGAGAGGTTCCCAAAAGCTCATGCTGCAGTCAGCTGCATTGACTTTTGTCATCAAAACCATCTCGGAAAGACAAATTGTTTTGTCTGTTCACTAATTCCTAGATAGGTTCCACTTTGCATTGTTCAGGGGAGCATGGGCTATGTAAGACTGCAGTTAGAAAGATGCTCTGCTATGTACAAAATCCTGATCCTAAAGCCAGACTCTTAGCAATTTAGCAGCAATTCCATGTGAACTTGCAGCATACTTTTGGGTGATCTCCCTTCTATGTTTCTTGAAGTCCCAAGATCAACAGTTCTCTGTACTAGGTTGTCCTTTCCCAGGAAGGAATGGAAGGGACAGAACTGACCAAAGCTCCATGGTGTTATTGGCTAGGGACAGAAATTACACATAAATCACTATAAGTGATCAGAAACCAGTTCAAATCTGCAACACAAGAGAAGTTCAGTGCATAGACTGCTTTCAAAAAGGCCAAAACTAGTTTAAGATAAACCTGTATAGATGTAGTATCAGACTTAAGCTGATTTAATGTAAATCAATTATTAAACTTCTGTCCCAGATCCCCTCCAGATTCAAGTTAGCTCACAGTGCCCCAACATCCCAAGATGTTTTGCACCTCCCTCTCAATCCCTCCCCACCATGTGGGGGGAAGGGGGGCAGACTATCCTTGGCCCAGGTTGTCTCCTCCAGTTTCGTAAGGGGGTATGCTCTAGCACCTCCTGGCTTCTGGCCTCATCTACTGCAGACATATGATTTCTAGAATCAAAAGTAAATGTCTGCTCACTTGCTTATCAGTTTAATCTGCACAGTTTAGACTAACCTTTGAAAATTGAATGAATTTAGTCCCTGCCTTTTTGACTGTCTACACTTAGCAATTATGTTCAGGAGCATTCTGACTTGGAGCCATTTAATCAGAATCCCACAGATGGTTGCTTTGTCCCATTGGTTGCTCCATCAAGCACAAGCACCAAATGTCTGAAGCTACAGTCCCACTCAGACTGACCAGAATTACTATTGCAACAACATATTACCAGTTGGGTTAAAATCAACATGTCTCATGGTAGTCTAACCCAGTTCTTGTTTTGGTGAACAGCCTGAAGCTTGGTGAGTTCTGTCTCACAAGAACTGACACTAAGGGCCTTGTCACACAAAGCTGTTGTGAACTATTAAAGTTAGGAGATATCCCTTGCCTGAAAGGAAGCAACTTTGCAATGCCATGAGGCAACCTACCATGTGGTAAACTGCTTGAATATGTTTTTTACTTATGTTTTAATTTGCTTGTGTGACACCACCAAGAAGGATCAAAAAGTCATAAATACAGGACCACTGCAATGCAGTAGTCCTTGTGATAACTTTTCAGACACCTCCTGCTTGAAACCCAAAAAGGCAGAAGGATTGTGAAGCTGGAGGCTGGTCTGCAGTGCAGGCAAGAAGGCCAGTCAGTGAAAATGGAAATGGAGGTGTCAGGGGGCGAGGGACAGGCTGGGACGGGAGGGGGGGAGGGAGGGGGATGTAGCAGCACAAGTAAAAGTGGAGAGGTACCTGGGAAGTCAGATGTCTGGCAGGTTGTAGTGTGTCAGAGTTCCAATGTTAATATTAAATCCATGAGTTTCTGTTCCTAGGAAGTTGATGAAGTGCAGTTCATAGATTCATCTGCTAATTGAATACAAGGTCTTAATCAGGTCAGTGAAGGCCATGTAAAGATCTCAGTTTTGCTTGCAGCATTTCTCCTGCAGATGTCTAGCAACAAAGAGTGTAAATATTGTACCTCTGAGTGGTATGAAACCGTATCAGGACTCAGGTAGAACCTCCTCAGTGAGGAGAATGAATCATGAATCTGCTGAGGAGCATGCGGGCAAGAATCTTCCCAGCTATGGGCAGGGGTGCAATACTACAGTAATTGCTGCAATCTGATCTATCTCCTTTCTTAAATACAGTTATGATTCTGGCATCTATCAAGTCACTGGGAGTCTTCATGTTTCCAGGTTTTCAGAATGATGACATGTAGTTGGTGCAAGAGCCTTTTCCTACTTTGCTTATAAATTTCAGTTTGTATTCCATTCAGGATCACATGCTTTGTTGTTCTGCTTAATGACTTTCAGGGCCTTTCACTAAATTTGTGGATCTACCAGGTAACCCTGAATGGGGTATTGTAGAATGGCTTCAGTGGTCTTCATCATTAGAATTAACATAGCAAGCTCCTGATATTGTTCCTTCCACTGCCTGTTGATGTGATGAGACTCTTTCTAAAGAGTGCCGTTCTATCCTTGGACCATTTTTGAGAGCTTCTTGGATGCTTGGCCCATAGATAGCTTTGGTTGCAATGAAAAAAACTATGCATGTTGTGGCTGTCAGCAAACTTTTAAATCTATTTTGCCTTGTTCTCCCACCACTTTTTCTTTTGCAGTCAAATATTCCTTTGGCTGTTGGCTTAAATATGGTGATAAATATCTTGCTTCTCTTGGAATTGCCATCATTCTGATAAGCTTTGAAAGCTTTCCATTTTCTGTTGATGAAAGCTTGAATTTCCTTATCATTCTCATCACCCTAGTTCTGTTGTCTTTGTGGACAAGCCTAGAGATTCTTTGTATGCCTCATGAATGCCTTTACTGAGGCTCTCCCATTGCTCAGTGAAGTCAAGATCATCAGGGAAGTCAGAGTTTCTCATTGAGGCACTGCTGGAGATGATTGCTTTTAGCAGAGTATTTCAAGCACTTGATATTGAACCTTTTCCTTGGCTGCTTCTTTTGCTTACATTATTTTGGAGTGATATGAATGGACACAATAGAGTGTAGCAAATGATGATCCATCCAGCAGTCCTTTGCACTGGTCATTGCTCTGATGGTATGGATGTTGCAATGTTCCTGGGCATGTACTGTGATATAAGTAATCAGGTGTCAACATTTTGAATGGGTGAATCCATGATATTTTCCACTTGTTACTTTGGCAGTAATTCATAATGATGTGATCATAGTCTAAGCATCCTTAGGTAAAGAATTCCTCTTGAATTACTTCCCCCTTCCCTTCCTTTCCAAGTGTTCCTTTCCATAGCTCAGAGTCCTTTGAAATCATCAAGAATAATGATGTTATCTTCTCTGGGGATAGATTATAAAACCTGGTTGAGTTTAGAGTAGATTTTTTCCCTTTGTTTTGTCATCTATGTCAAGGGTCAGGGTGTATGCGCTGATGACTGGTGCATGTTGTCTCTTAGTCAAAGTATCATGAGATGCACATTGATGCCAAATGGATGTTTTGTCATCCGAATAACAATCTGGGTCTTGATAGCAAAACTAACACTGTGGATGTGTGTCTTTTTTGGCTTTTCCTTTCCAAAAAAAAAATGTGTAGCCACCACAGTGCCCGTGTCCTGTGCAACTGGTCTCACTAAGTGCTGCAATGTTAGTATCAAATCATGCAAATTCTCTGGCAGCAAGCACTATTCTTGTTTCTGGTCGCTCACTATGGGTGCTTGTACACATGATGAAAATTGGCCCTTTTTGCAATTTAATTGCATCATGCTGTACATGTGCCGGGGGGGGGGGGGGGGGTTATGATTTAAATGAATTTCCTACATTGCAAACTAAACCACATCCACACATAATTTCGTTTGCAATGTAGCTATTTGTAATGTTGCAACCTTTGACAGTTTGCCCCCCATACCACCACTGCTGGAGAGACAGGCTGAAAGCAGAAGTGGTGAAGGGCCTGATGCTTATTATTATTATTATTATTATTTTGTGGAGCTGGCCCATATCTCCCACAGCCGGGGGGCGAGCTGCTGGTGGGCCGAGTGGCCCCTGAGCTGCTGAGTGGTCCCTGAGCTGTGGAGGGCCCTGGTCCTTCCTTTCGTGGTAGTTTTGCCCCCTGGGGTCACCAGGACAGGCAGCTAGTGGGCAGGTGCTTCCCCACATGGGGCTCAGGGAACAGTTGGAATGGCCTGGGTGCTTTCTGTGAGCTGGGACAGCACCTGCCCTCAAGCCACCCACCCAGATGGCCCCAGGAGGTGCCGTCACCATGGACGGAAGGTCTGGGGCCCCCCACAGCTCAGAGCCTACTGGCAGCTTGCCCCCTGGCCACAGGAGAGGTGGGAAGGCTCCATGGGGGGAGGGGAGCAGAGGGAAGAAAAGGATCAGGCTCTTCACCACTTTTTGTTTTCCTCCCTCAGTGGAGCCTGCCCATGCAAACTGCTGCCAGGCTGTGTGGCCCCTAATCTGCAGGGGGTCCAGTCCTTCCCTCTGTGGTGGCGGCACCTCCTGGGCCTGCCTGGGAAGGGTCCTAGATGCATGGATGCTACCCAGCTCACAGGCAACACCTGCTGGATCCAACTCCTCCTCAAGCCTATGTGCTGGAAGCCCACTGGGCGCGGCTCCCTGCATGGCCTTGGGGAAAAGTTGGATGGAGAAGATGCTTCCTGTGAGCTGGGCAGCCCCAGGGAGCACCACTGCCAGTGTTCTCTTTAAGCTGTGTGGTATGCATGACCACGCAGGTGCACTCATGTTGCATTGTCAGGTGCACCTTCATGGCTGCACATGCTGCACAGCTTAGAGGGAATGCTGACCACCGTCACAGGGGGAAGGACTGGGTGCCCCACATATCAGGGGCTGAACAGCCCAGCAGCAGCTCATGTGGGCAGGCTGCTGAGAAAAAAAAAAAGCAGCAAGGGGTCTGATTCTTTCTGTTTTTTTCTTCTGAGGAGCCTGCCCACCTCTCCTGTGCCTGGAGGGCAACCTACTGATGATCCCTGAGCTACAGGGGGGCTTTGGGCCTTCCCTCTATGGTGAAGGTGCCCACCCACTACCAGCACACCCAGGTGGCCCCAGGGGGCATTGCCACCATGGAGGGAGGGACCAGGGCCCCCCACAACCCAGAAGCCTCTCTGCCCACCGGCAGCTTTTCCCTGTTCCCACCCCCACCCTTCCTCCAGCCACGGGAGATGCAGGCAGGCTCTCTAGAGGGGAAAAAGCCTGGTTGGGTCCCTCACTGTAACCATGATGGAAACCCCTAAATTGAAATGGTTCATTTTAAAGTGTCACAATTAAACCCCCTTCATATGTACAAGCAGCGTATTAGGGTTATCTATCAGGGTAGATATTCCCGTTTTCAATCATTACTTGATTTGGACATCAGAGAGCATGATCCAACTGAATATGTTTTTCTAGTCAGGTGAAATGAGACAGGCTATTTTTATAGCATCTTGTATAGCCCTTTCCATGCACAGGGTGAGCCAAGTCAATACTAGACAGGCCTGCTCTGTCATGATTGCAGCTGTTGAATTGCACATCTGTTTCAGTTCCAAGTACAAAATGATCATCCTACAGACATCACCACTGTGCAGGTCCCTGACTAGGAGCTTCTGGTAATCAATAGAACTTATCCCTGTTGCCACACACCCATTGCCATAAGATCTGTTGTTGAAGAAAGACACCTGCATGTCCCTTTTTTAATGTGAGGATGTCAATGCGCATCAGTAACCCGCGATACTTCACAGGAACAAAACCTTAATCTTCTGACAAGGACCTAAATGTCTGGAGGTTTCTACTTTGTGGCTGCCTTCATCTGCCTCTGCAGTCATTGTGAGACATTTTTTCTGCTCCATCATTGTGAAGTATCTGCCTGCTGCACCATTGAGGACTTTTATTTTTATTTTTGGATTGGTGTTAGGCTGGAAACCTTGATCTCAACTTTGCTGCCATGGGGATGACCCTACCAGGAGTACAAAACTCCAGATGGCATCAGTCTCAAGGTCTTTGGTATCACACAAGCCTCTCTACCATGCCAAGGTTGTGATTATTGACAGGTTTTAAAATTACTGTCTAGTAAAAAACTTATAAATAAAGAAGCCTAATGACTTTATACTTTAAGGAAGAGATATCTTATAATTCCTTTCACCAGGCTGAACAGAACTAAGAAATTACTTTTCTGATCAAGTTGATGGTCTAATCTGTTATCCTTTTATGTTTGGTCAGAATGTATTTTATCAGTTTAATCACAGTATAAATGTTCCAACATATTTATATTCTTTACTGGCACATGTTAAAATGAATAATACCAGAATAGATGCTTTTAAAGAAAAAAAAGCACTTCCAATTATCAGTAGCAATAGGATTTATCCAATAGACATTTTTGGTGTATAGTTAATACACTGAATGTTTCCTTGTAGTTTATCAAGAAGAATTCTTCATTGCTTATACTTCTCTAACTGAAAATTTTACGTCTTGCTACACCAACTGTAGTGAATTATTTGGAAAAGAATAATACAATATGCTTTAACTTTTATTAATATCTTCTTTGCATTTTTTCATTGTATGGAAAAAAGGAAAGAAATATTATGCTGACTAGCATTTTTGTAACATTTCTTAGTTGAATACAACTTTTTTTATTAGTAAAATATTGGATTTTAGTCAAAAGTTGCACACATTCTATTCCATTTTCAAACATTTGTTAAACTGTTAACTTGAGAGATAAAGAAGGAAGAGAACAAAGAAAATATCTTAGCTCCATTCATTTTTTGCTGCTTATGGCAAAATTGGAACAAGTTCTCCAGCAACAAACCAACTTTGTCATAGAACTTATGAACTGTTCTGATGTACTCTTTATTTTCATAACCCATATCCCCAGGTTTGTACTTGGAAATACTCCTTGACATAGAGTTTGCCTGATTTATATTTGAGTATGTGTGCTTTGATATGGTCACCAAGTGTGTTAGCTCCTGCTCAGAATTGGCTTACTCCATTGTGCCAGGGAGGGAATCTGCAGTGAGCCTCAGTGGCTTTTCTCCCTTTGTCCCTCTAACCCAGTGGTGTCAAACGTATCCTGCGCCCCAGGCTGGATATGCAGGGTCAGCAGCAGCTGCAGCAGGTCTGATGATAGTGATGGGAGTCCAGAGATGGTGGGGGTCTGGGCCATATGGTTGACACCCCTGCTCTAAGCCATTGCTTCATGGTAGAGTACAAAGACCATGTGCAGGAATAAATCCAGTTATTACTCTGACGTGATAGCTGGAGAGCAAGTGGTAACTGGGGCACAGAAGGGAATTGGTGAGGCTTTACTCACCAAGATGCCCCTGGGGGTTACAAGAAATAATGGCCATAAGCTAGCAGAGAGCAGATTTAGACTAGACATTAGGAAGAACTTCTTCACAGTTAGAGTGGCCAAAATCTAGAATGGGCTCCCAAGGGAGGTGGTGCTCTCCCCTACCCTGGGGGTCTTCAAGAAGAGGTTAGATGGGCAC
>NW_005842532.1:330848-363436 GCF_000455745.1 Alligator sinensis
GGCTCATCTAACCCCAGCATTCTTGCCTGCCTATGCAGGGGGTCGGACTCGATGATCTGTTGAGGTCCCTTCTGACCCTAACATCTATGAATCTATGAATCAACCAGAAAAAAGAGAGAGCCTAATGTCAATCACATGACTATAGCAGGATGGCAAACTATATGGCAAAGAAATCCATATTCTTTAGCATCTTGGAAAAGCATCAGATTCTACAACTGCAGTACGTGTGGCTTATCACAGCCCTGTATTTAGATGCACCAAGCCAGCTTCTGGTTGGCAGTACTGCTATGTAGCTACTACACAGCTACACTGGTTACAATTCGGAATTCATGTGAGCAGCAAGGGCACAGTGTGTCTAGCTGAATACTGTTTTGCATTGTATGGATGTAGACAGGTACAAACATTACACTTTTACTGGTGTAAGTGATCGGAAACCAGTCTATACCTGTAACAGAACAGAAGTTCAGCACACATAGACTGCTTTAAAAACGGCAGACCCCAGTATAAGATTTGCTCCCCACAATTAAAGGGCGAATGTGTGCTCTGTTCACTACTAATCTAAACTACACCGCTTACAGAAGACTGTGCAAATTAGATTGATTCTGCCTCAGGCTTTTTGAATGTCTGTACCTAGCCATAGAGTCCATGAAATTATGATTGTGGTTAACAAGATTGTTCAAGCATCTTGGAGTTACTTGTTCAAGCTCGCCAGACACTTTGGATAGCATCACTGTGTCAGGTACACTCATTTTCTATTTTCAAGGTTATCTCAGTAGTCACAAGGGCTAGTAGTGTAAGGTTTCCCCCCCTGATTAAAAACTGTAATATAATGTGTAGCAAGGGGTGAACACTAAAGCAAACTCAATGGCATCAGAACTAAGGGCCCCTTGGTTATAATTGCTTTTTTTTTAAATGCTATTTTTTTGCATTCTTGCTGTGCAGAGCTGGAGAAGTAAACAGAGAGAATCCACACTATCTTCTCAAGTCTTCAAAACTAAGGGGAGAGGGGAGAAATATTAAGTTAGTAAGGAACAAAATCTTACAATGTATGGCAAAAAAAATAAAGTTACACACTGCTGTTAAGCATCTGACATGGTGCTAAAGAAAAGTAACTTGGTTTGTTTGCTCATTTAGGAAAGGGCAGTCTAGCTGTGTGCCTGTGTCTGAAGCGCCAGGCAGTACCTCAGTGGAAGAAAGGAGGTTGAGAGAAAGTGAGTACATCCCCAAATGATTTTAGATGGGCAAAAATGATTGAGGAAGGAAAACTCCAGTTAGGTACTAAAGAATATGGAATGGTTTCTTCAGTGTATCTTCAGAGCATGACAGTCTTATACCCCTGTGAATTAACTGACCAGAAGATCAGAGTAGAACTAGAAACAATGATGAGCAAGTTTGTTAGGCCATTTCAGCTTTTCTAAAACACTCTCTACATCCTCCCAGCAAGTCAGAAAACATAACTTGTTTTTGCTATTCCTTAATGTATAGAAATATATTTAGAAAGTAGCTCTTCCAAATACATTGTTACTGTTGGAAGAGGGCAGTGGTGTTGATGTCTGGCTTTAATCCTTACATGTAATTTGTAAGGATTAACCATTTTCTTCCCCATATTCTGGAACTGATCAATAAAGGAAAGCAAATAAGAGAGGAAAGAAGCCTGAAATTTAACTCTCCCAGCACCACGTATGAGTATATTCATGCTGGAGGATCTAGGAGGCAGCTTTTGGCCCAAGGCACTCCATACTCTCACAGAATATGGGCCCTTGTACATGTATTCAGCATTTTGTCACTAAAAATGTTCCTAATTTAATTTTTATTTCTAGTTTAAGATGTCTAAATAAGTAACATGGTCATGATTTACCACACAATGGCCTATTATGCTGTAACTAGTAAAATGCACTAAGGGGCACATCAGAACGAGTTTACCCTCCTGCCCTTTCAGTACTATTTTTACTGGCAGGTGGCATTTTAGGACAAGATTTGATATTTTGGTTGGCTTATTTTCTTGGGTCATGCTGGATTGCTTTTTGGGGGGGAATTGTTGGCAGTTTTGCTTGAGAAACATGCATTTTGGGGGAGGTTTTTGAGTCCAATAGGCAGTGCTGCTCGCCTCCCCTGCAAAGTCTCCCGCTTTTTTCTGGGTGTTTGTTCCTTGTTGCATGGGGGGCTGCTGGATGGGGAGGGACATTTTTTCATGCAAAGTTCTGCAAGAGTGAGGTTGCCTGCCTCCCCCTCACACGTCTGGACTGACATTGGGGGTCAGTACCACAGGCCTCCCAAAAGAGCTGCCCCACTACCCAAGCCGTGTCCCAAAGCAGTTCTGCCCCCCACTTGTTCTGCACGCTTGTTGCACTGGGTGCTGGGTGTGGGGGTACACTTAGGGCTACACAAGGGTACACAAAGGGTCTGGCTGCCTCCCCTCCGCCTCCCCCACCGCCTCCCTGTGTGTTGGCATGTGGGTATCATGTACCAAGGTACTCAGGCTAGAGCCTGAATGGAAACATTACCACAGGAATTTTTATGTAAAACAGAAAGAATCTTGTTTCTCCTGTCTGTCATTTGTATCCTCAAGTCAAAAAGCAGGATTTTTTCCAAAGCTGAGAACCAGTGTGGGGGTGGCCTGGGGTTGTTACCAAGGTTGATTAAGATTCCTTGGGTATCCCTGTGCCCAGGACAGCTTCCTCCAAACTGGGGTTGGGCAGGGGGGCTTTGATCAGCCTATTCCAACTCCCTTCCCCCCACACATTGCCCCACAGTGACCAGCATGAGCTAACACCCCCACCCCCACACAGTAGGGACATATTGTGGTTTGAGGTGAAGAAAGAAACAGCCCAGGCTCAATGACAGGAATTTTCTTATCACTTAATCTATTTGCATGTCAATCTTCTAAGTGCTGCATTGGCAGATCATCACTGCCTGCCCTCATACCCCTGCAGCCTACAACCAGATCACTTCAATACTCATTCCCTCTCCTGTCCTCTACCCCATAAGTTTACCCCTATTCTCTGGTACTCCTGTTCCTTCTAAGCTTATTTTTGTCTCCAGCAGTATGTTCCTGTCCTCCTTTCACCACCCTTTGCTTGCCATTGCTCTGTCTGACAGTCATACTGCTGCCTCTTTCTGGGAGTGCAGGGTGCTGCAGGTCAGGAGTGAGGGGCACCAGCTGGACTGAAGGGCTGCAGACTTGGTAGGAATGAGAGGCACTGGCAGGGCTGGTGGGGTGGGGGGGCTTCAGTTTTGGAGTGAGGGACACAGGCAGGGTTGGGGGGGCAGGGGGTGCCACCTGCACCAACCACCAGCCTCCCATGCACTCATGCCAAAACTCTCAGGCCACTGCAGGGGAAAGGAGAGTCGCACACTCTTGGAGAGGCTTGGGTCCTGCAGTGCACCCAGCTTTGGGTTGTAATGGCTGTGTATAACAGTGTATGGTGTGGGCTGTGCTAAACTGTTGTATGTGCTGGCGAGAATCATAGCCCAGCCTCTAGCACGGATCTTTGAAAACTCTTGGCGCTCTGGTGTAGTGCTCGAAGACTGGAAGAAGGCCAATGTGGTGCCTATCTTCAAGAAAGGGAGGAAAGTGGATCCGGCTAACTATAGGCCCATTAGCCTGACTTCTATCCCGGGGAAGATCTTAGAAAAGTTTATTAAAGAGGCCATCCTTAATGGACTGGCCGACGCCAACATCTTAAGGGATAGCCAGCACGGGTTTGTTGCGGGTAGGTCTTGCTTGACCAATCTCATTTCCTTCTACGACCAGGTGACCTATCACCTGGACAAGGGAGAAGAGATTGATGTCATATATCTTGACTTCAAAAAAGCCTTCGATCTGGTGTCCCATGATCGCCTCTTGGAGAAACTGGCCAATTGTCGCCTTGGGTCCTCCACGATCCACTGGCTGGAAAATTGGCTCCGGGGTCGGACCCAGAGGGTAGTAATCGATGGAAGTCACTCATCGTGGTGTCCTGTGACCAGTGGGGTCCCCCAAGGCTCTGTCCTTGGACCCATACTGTTCAACATCTTCATTAATGATGTGGACACTGGAGTCAGAAGCGATCAGAACTGGCCAAGTTCGCCGATGACACCAACCTTTGGGGCAAAGCATCCACACCAGAAGACAGGCAGGTTATCCAGGCTGACCTGGACAGGCTCAGCAAGTGGGCGGACGAGAATCTGATGGTGTTCAACGCCAATAAATGCAAGGTGCTCCACCTTGGGGAAAAAAACCCGCAGCATCCTTATAGGCTCGGCAGTGCTATGTTGGCTAGCACTATGGAAGAAAGAGACTTGGGGGTCATCATTGACCACAAGATGAACATGAGCCTGCAATGCGATGCGGCGGCTAGTAAAGCGACCAAAACGCTGGCTTGCATCCATAGATGCTTCTCAAGCAAATCCCGGGACGTCATTCTCCCCCTGTACTCGGCCTTAGTGAGGCCGCAGCTGGAGTACTGTGTCCAGTTTTGGGCTCCACAATTCAAAAAGGATGTGGAGAAGCTTGAGAGAGTCCAGAGAAGAGCCACGCGCATGATCAGAGGTCAGGGAAGCAGACCCTACGATGACAGGCTGAGAGCCCTGGGGCTCTTTAGCCTGAAAAAGCGCAGGCTCAGGGGTGATCTGATGGCCACCTACAAGTTTATCAGGGGTGACCACCAGCATCTGGGGGAACGTTTGTTCACCAGAGCGCCCCAAGGGATGACGAGGTCGAATGGTCACAAACTACTTCAAGACCGTTTCAGGCTGGACATAAGGAAGAACTTCTTTACTGTCCGAGCCCCCAAGGTCTGGAACAGCCTGCCACCGGAGGTGGTTCAAGCGCCTTCATTGAACACCTTCAAGATGAAACTGGATGCTTATCTTGCTGGGATCCTATGACCCCAGCTGACTTCCTGCCCTTTGGGCAGGGGGCTGGACTCGATGATCTTCCGAGGTCCCTTCCAGCCCTAATGTCTATGAAATCTATGAAATGTGGCCATTACATCCAGCCCTGGGGTGTATCCCAGCCCCCCTCCATACACAGTTATATGAGCTGTTACACCCCAGAGCTGGATGCATCTCTGCCCTCTCAGTGCACTGTTATATGTGGCCATTACACCCCAGAGCTAGGGCCACCCTAGCAGGGGTGAGGGGTACTGGCAGGGCTGGGGGGCAGTGGCTTGATCATGTTTTCTGCCATTACATCCAGCCCTGGGGTGTATCCCAGCCCCCCTCCATACACAGTTATATGAGCTGTTACACCCCAGAGCTGGATGCATCTCTGCCCTCTCAGTGCACTGTTATATGTGGCCATTACACCCCAGAGCTAGGGCCACCCTAGCAGGGGTGAGGGGTACTGGCAGGGCTGGGGGGCAGTGGCTTGATCATGTTTTCTGTGTGATTGTTGTATATTGTGCCTCCTGTAGGACTGAAGAGGACCAGTTCCCATCCCCCCTCAGACCATTACCTTAAGATGCCTCAACACAACCTGTAAAACAAGTTGAGTGATTCTGGCACAATCCTGGAGTGCCGACCCTATTTACATTTTCACTGACATCCTGCCACACTTTTAGCTTCTTTCATTTCTTGGAGTCTCAGAACAGCAGACTCCCCATGCCTGAAGAAGGGCGACTATGCCCAAAAGCTTCCAACTACTCAGTTGATCTAATAAAAGATATCACATGTACTCAAAGAGCCTCACCTGCCTATGTCCTTAGACCAACACGGCTACAACCAAAAGCCCAGACCCCTTTGAAATGCTTTGTCTGCATTAAGAGTGCTCCAATGAAGCTGCTTTTTGGTTGGGGCCCTCAGGCCCTGGATAAGGGTACTGGCAGGACTGGGGGGTAGAGGTGGCAGGTGGGGAGTCAAGGGCGCTGGCAGCACTGGGGGTACAGAGGCTGTGGGTTGGAAGTGAGAGGCACTGCAAATCATGAGAAATCACTGACCATGCTCTTTTTGATGGAGCAATTTTTTTTTTCTTTTTCATACAGAATCAGATATGGTTTCATCATGTTATGCTGCAGAGTCCAAGGAACCCAGGTCTCATTTTTGTGGGGAGACTTGAAATCTGACAGTGCATTGTCCTATCAGCATTTCACAGTAACCCTATCTGCACGTCAATTCCAGTTCCCCTGCAGCTCAGGTTACAGCTCTCATCAGTCTGTGCCTTGAGGCAGACCTCCAAACCTGCTTTCCAGGAGTTTGAACAGACACCAGCCCAGTTCAATAAACCATATAGTTTCCTATAGACGTGACTGTTCTAGGGCCAGCAGTATTATTGTTTTCTTGTCGCTTGCCCCATTAGGAACAGAGGTAGCCATGCCCTAACAAGCAGTTCACAGAACCAAATCCCCATTCCTGCATTACCTTCCAGTATGCCAAAGGCCTATTCCATGATTTATTACCCAGAGCTACCCAACCCATACCACATGCACCCAATGCTATATGTTAGGGTTCTCTCCCAGAATTGGCAAAAGCCTGCTTAGCTCTGACTTGCACTTGGCAAGCCATGCACTTTATTTGCTCTGTCCATCAGTCACCCACCCCACATTTCTGAGGTCCCAGGAACATTTCACTTGCAAAATTCCCTGCCAGTCCCCCCTCTGCCCAGGCCTGTGGGGGAGCCCCTGTTCACAGTGAGTGGCCTGCTCTCACCATCCACTGTTTTGGGGCATCCCAGGCCACATGCTATGGTTTGCTCCCTGAATTTCAAACTGCCTGCCTCTACTGAAGGTCAAGGAACATCTGCACCACACCGCCCCACCCCCACCCCCCGCTACTTGTGGTGGTGTGGGGCAGGGACCCCCTGGCTGTCAGTGACTGGCCTTCTCACCATCTACTGTTTCAGGGGCAGCACCAAGGCTGCATGCTATGGTTCATGAAGCTGCATTTTGTTCCTTTAAGTCCCAGGTCGTTATTCCTGGTTCCTGGTTCCTTTTTCAAAGCTAACCTATACCCAGTAAAAGCTTCTTATTAATGAATTACACATTCTAAAGAGAGAGAATTTCATTAGCTATGCATATTTTCCAAATAATATGTAAATTAATATCCTGCATCCATCTGGATGTCCAGAGACTTGTCCAGCCCAAAGCCTGATTTGTTCATGCAAGGCTGCCAACTGACAGCCTCCCCAGGCCTACTGTACAGGCAGTCCTTGAATTATGGCATTTCGATTTATGGCAATTTGCACTTGCGGCACTCCACCGTTTACACCCATGTTATTACTTATGGCACTGGATCTTTGCAGTTATGGCATGACAGCATGATAGTGGCGCTCAAACATACGTCACCCAGTCAGTCTGTTTCCTGATGTGCTTCAGCAGTGAAGTTTCTTGTATTCTTTTGATTCTTCATGCATATTAAGCTTCTTTATATATTCAGTCCTTAAAAATGGCTGATAAAAGACATATACGCCCTTCTGAATTCCATGACCCTGATGAAGGTGTTCCTTCCTTTATGTGATTAGTTACTACATTGCCCTGTTTAATCGATTTATATACAGTACACTTTAGAAAGCTTTGTACTGTACAGTGCATATCATTTATAGTTGATTAAATAGTTGATTTAAATATGGTGTTTATAGTCATTTCTATAAAAAGTTGGGCACCAGGCCCTTGCTCAGGAATGTAACCCCCTATTATAACATTGTTTCTATGGCAAAATCAGATTCAACTTACAGTGCCTTTTCCAGGAAGATAACCGGCTGTAAGTGTGAGGAATGTACTAAGTATATGGACTTGAATAAGGAACTGGTCTTTGGGCTGAGATTACAGATTGAAATCCTTTCTGAGCCATCAGACGCCATGCCTGTGTGCCATCGAGAGACTCTGCTGGTCATTCCTGACCAGTCTTACCTGGCCCAAAATACAGCTTTGCCATGTGAGGCTGCCAACTAACAGCACCTCAGCCACGGTGCTAAGTATATGGACCCCAATAAAGAACTGGATTTGGGGCTGGGAGTATGGCTAGAAATCATTCTTGGGGCACCACCTCTGTGGCACCAGGGGACTCTCCAGGACATCTCTGGACAATCACAAAAGCATGGTTTGTATGTGCCAGGCTGCCAACTGACAGTGTCCCACCCTCCCCCCCCTGCTCACTGTACTAAGTATATGGGCTCAAATAAGGAATTTCTTTTGGGCTAGGATTAGAGGTGGAAATCGTTCTTAGGCCGCATCTCAAATCTTTCTTGTGGTTTTTCTAGTTTTCTGGTTTTCCTGGAACTCAGTTGTTTTTTGGGGTGGGATTACAGCTGGAAATTCTCCTTGGTCCCGCCCATATAGTCAGGGGTGTCCAAGGCAGCGCCCCCCCAGTGCAGCATGGCATGGGGGACTAGCTCTGGGGTGTAATAGCCACATATAACAGTGCATGGGAATGGCAGATATGCACCCAGCACTGGGGTATAACAGCTGCATATAACAGGGTATGGGAAGGGCTGAGATACACCCCAGAGCTGGGTGCAACGGCCACATATAACAGTTTAGCACAGCCGACATCATACATTGCCAGTACTCTTCACTCCTGATCCGCAGCCCCTTACCCTCCCAGGAGTCGGGTGCAGTGGGTCCTGGAGGGATCAAAGCCCCAAGCTGCAGGTGGCAGCTCAGGTTCTTTCCTACCCCTCTCTGACATGAAGCTGGGCAGCTCAGTGTGTAGACAGCATGTGGAGGATCCCAGGGGCACTAGAGCTTGAAGTTGTAGTAGAGAGCCCTGCTTGATAGCTCAAGTGGTGTGGCTTTTGCCTGTCATGTGGGAGACCTGGGTTTGATTCCCAGCAGGGCATTACAGGGTTGAGTTACTTGCAAAGGGAATCCTGACTGGGGAGTGGGCTCCCCTCATCTCCTTTGCCTCACCCCACTGGGATGCCTATGCCTCAGATTTTGTGGGATATGCTCCTCATATTGCGGGAAACACTGCATCTTATATTTTGTGAACCCTGTGCCTCAAGTCTGTTGTTGATTTGTCTCTGTTACATGTATATGTTCATCTAAAATCCCTTTGACTCCCCCCTGCTCCCCTGGTCCACCTCACCTCCCCGGTGCCCAGAGGAGGGGTACCATTATCTCCCAGGGTCCCCTTGCTCCATGCATCTATGTTATATTCCACCCTGTTCTTTCTCTATTAAACCCATATATGGTTAAGTTCTAATTGGTCTCGGCTCTACTCTATAAGGAATAGGAGGAGAGCTGCTCCCCCATAAGCGGCTACCCTTCCCATAGCACACTAACACCTGCTAAATCCCTTCAGTTGGAGAGGGGGTACCTGTTCTAAGTACCACCTGGGTTACATTTACTACCCGGGTTACCCCTATCCTCTCAGCCCTGCCGGTCCCCCTCACTCCTGACATGCCCCCCTAGCCCTGCCAAACCAAAAACCCAGTCCAACAAAAAGTAGTTTTAATTAGCCTGAGTCTTGAACTGCCTGACCCATAGCAATTTGATCTTTGCCACAAAGTACACACAAACACAAGGAACAATTTTTTTTGGAATCCAAAAAAGTTGTAGTTTTCATTAATCTGAACCTTGAACTAAATCACCAGTAAAAAATTGCAAGATTAGCCCCTGGAGTCTTGTTGAAGTATTACAACAGAGAGTCAATGGATTCTCATGGATTACCAAGTGAACCCAAGCGGCAACTGATGGTGTAATAGTTGCAAAGGGAAAATCAAGTTTTCAGCCGTAAGTCAGATCTACATTAAAAATTTAAAATGATAAAAAACCCTCATGGAAGGAATTCAGGAACTAAATTAAAACATGTCAGAGGTGTTTTAAATTACCACAATAAAAAAAATCTAAAACAATAAAATCAGCTGACAACGTGGATAGACAGACGCTATCTAGCTAGCTTAATGGAGATTTTTGTCACGAGGACACAGGAAAAGTGTAGCATGGTAACAGGAGAGGTGTACTGTGGACAAGTGCCCAATATCCAGATTAGAGCAGTATATATAAGCTTCAGCTGTACCCTGAGAAGTAACCAACAATACTCTTGGGGTAACTGCTTTTCTCATCTGGAGGATAAACTATATCAACTTGTGTATATAGCCATTTTCATCACAAAGGACATAAAAATGCTTGAGCAAGATCCTGCAATAGTTTAAGATAGATGAATGCTATCCCTCAATGGAAGAGAAGGCTACACAGAATTTAATTATTCAAAATAAAAAAAAAACTTGCTTTTTAGTATCATGTAGCAATTGAGGAAAAAAAATATAGGCCATTTTGATATTGTCTGAAAGATAATACCTTAAATATCTCAGTGCATTCTAGTACAGACTGAGATATTTGTTCAAAAAATGGTGCCAGCTAATAAAACCCTTCTACTCCCTGTGTTAGCCTAGATTTTTTTTCATAAGACCTTCCATTTAAAAAGTGATCGGACCTAAGACCACTTAGTTCTTGAGAACTGAGGATAGAATAAAATATGCTATGAATTGCTCCTGAAGGTGCTCAAATTCTTCATGGGAATGACGTGATTTTCCTACTTCTTGGCTTTGGTATCTGACCTGTTTTGTTATTACACTATGCATTTTTCTGTTTTTCATCTCTGCTTTGAAAGAATTTATCTAACAGCCTATCAGTTTGTTGTTTGCCTTTTTTCAGCCTTTTGCTGTTACATGAAAGTCATTCTTTTAAAATAGTTAACTTTAGGAATACTAAAACACATTCAGTCTTGTTCAGGAGCTTGTTTTAAAGGAAGAAAGCTTTTTGAATTTTAACAGGTGTTTACAAGATTTTTCAATAACTCCAGAAGGGTACTGGTTCTATAATTCATAACAACTTTTCTGTCTCAAGCTCTAAATAATTATATATTCCTAGTAGGAAAAAGCCTCAGACTTTGAAATTAGAATTTCCTAATTCTTACATGCAATAGTTATGCATGCAAGCTATGAAGAAACTATGTTAACATTTTTTGGACCAGTAGTTTTACAAGAGTTTTTCCATTTGAACTGGCAGAAAATGAAGAGTTGATGTGAGAAGGTGATGAACATACTAAATTCTTACCTTAGGCAGGGAATGGATTGTGTGGGAGATCCTGTGAATGCATGTCCCAGCCTAGCAAATTTGGAGCAAAGTTAAAAGAATTACTCTCTCCCTTTTAATCTTGTGAAACTGTAGCAAATTACTGGCTCAGTAGTCATTCAGCACCAAAAGTCTTCAATGATAAAAAGATGAATGGTGAATAGAGAGATCTTTCAAACTAGAGCTTTCCTCTCGTATGAGGTGACCTGCTGTCCCACTGTTTCCTCACTTAGGAAAAAACCAACCCATAGGTCATTTGGGTGAGGAAGTCAATAGTATCAGGTTTGTTCAAGCAGATTGTCATGCCACAGGATAGAATGAAGAAGGTAGGAGTTCCCTTGGATATAGAAATACTAGGATGTCTGTGGATTAAATAGAATGGGTAAGTGTGAATGCAATTTAACAGTGACATCTGGAAAGAAAGACAGTTCTGCAGACCTTGACTTAAACAACAGAGGAGCCTGATAAGCTAGGTGGAATCTAATAACATTCCTGAATGTAGAATAGACACTTGGGATAACTAGATAAGGTTTCTGAATAAGGGAAGTATTGTGTTCAATTTGCAAATGCTTGTGCAGAACACTTTGTATATTTATGTTAAAAGTACTTGTAAGGCCAAACTGAAGAGAACATCTTGATGGCTGTGGAAAGGAGACTGGGCTACTGGGAGTAGAGAAGGTACAGATAAGAGGTCCAGTCCTGGCCCTGTTGAAATTAATGGCAAGACTCTCATTTACTTGAATAGGTTCAAAATATCCCTCTCAAAAATGATATTGGTCTCCAGAGACTGAAGGTGGCTTTTGTTAGCAGGAATTACTGCACTGGTCTGATGCCATTTCTAGCTTTTGGTACAATCATAGAAAATAAGGGTTGGAAGGGACCTTAGGAGATTACCTAGTCCAACCCCCTGCTTAATGCAGAACCACTTCCAACTAGATCAGCCCAGTCAAAGCTTTGTCTAACCGGGTCTTAAAAACCTCCAAGGATGGTGATTCTACTACCGCTCTGGGTAACCTGTTCCAGTGTTTTACTACCCTTCTAGTGAGAAAATTCTTCCTAATATCTAACCTAAACTTCCTTTCCTGCAACTTGAGACTGTTGCTCCTTGTGTCATCTGCCACCACTGAGAACAGTCCAGCTCCATCCTCTTTTGAAGCCCCCTTCAGGTAGTTGAAGGCTGCTATTAAATCCTTTTCTCTAGACTTAACAAGCTCAGTTCCTTCAGCCTCTTCTCATGTCCCCCAGCCCCTGAACCATGCTTGTTGCCCTCCACTGGTCTCTCTCCAATTTGTAGTATCAAGTATTCCACATCCTTTCTGTAGTGGGGGGGGGTGGTGTCCAAAATTGAACACAGTACTCCAGATGTGGCCTCACCAGTGCTGAACAGAAGGGAATAATCACTTCCCTGGACCAACTGGCAACACATCTACCAATGCAGCTCAGTATGCCATTAGCCTTCTTTGCAATCAGGGCATACTGTGGCTCATATTCAGCATATTATCCACTGTAACCCCCAAGTCCTTTTTTGAAGAGCTGCTGCCCAGCCAGTCAGCCCCCAGCCTTTACAGGTGCATGGGATTGCTCCATCCTAAGTGCACAACTTTGTACCTGTCCTTGTTGAACCTTATGAGATTTCTTTTGGACCAATCCTTCAATTTGTCTAGGTCACTCTGAATCCTAGCCCTACCCTCCAGTGTATCTACTACTCCCCCCAGCTTGGTGTCATCTGCAAACTTGCTGAGGGTGCACTCTATGCCATCTTCCAGGTCATTGACTGTTCCTAAACACCTTCTTCTCCAGGTGCTTTAAGATGGATTCCTTGAGGAATGACAGTCATAAGGTTAAGATGGTTGAGGTTAGCTGTAAACACTGTGGGTTTACTTGTAAGTGTGGCATCAGAATGTGTGTTTCAGCATGCCAAAAACTACATGTAGAGGAGAAATATTTACAGTACTGGAAGTGTCATTGGGTAACTCACTTTCAGTAAGGTAAAATGTTTTGCATCGGGACGGTACTGTGGCTTTTTTGATGTCTTTAGTGGCATAACCCAGCTGGCAACTGTTTTGCTGCTGGGTAAGAGGACAGTAGTGATAAAGCCTTTAGGTTATACGTTCTTTGAGCCTGGGCCTGCTTTCCTCTTTCAGTACATCATGGAGCACAATGGAGCCTAGCTAGGTTGAGCTGGTAGGTGCTACTGTGATACTACAAATGAACACTCTTAGCCTCTTGTTTTTCCTCTGAGTTGGAAATTTCATCTGACCATTTTCCACATCCTAAGTGCTGAGGCCATTTTGCCGCATCTCTGCTCTGAAGAGGAGTGAAGGTAGTATATACATTTCTAATGACAAGTCAGCCTATAAGAACTTATTCAAATTTGCTACAAAGTCTTACTTTGGGATAGAGCTAACCAAATGTTCTCCCAATTTTCATAAAGTTGTTATGAACCTGAAGACTCTCCTGAGGGGAACCTGGCCTGAATTCTCTCTTTAGAAAGACATCATGAAATACTCTGTGACTTCTGTTATGGTTTTTGATGAAGTTTCATTTGGGTTTTCTTTCAACTCAGCATGTAGAAATATCTAATGTGTGAACTATAAAAAAATAAGTGGAGGGAAGGGGTGCAGTGGTGGAAAACCTTTGTCTTTCACATGCTGTAACTCTAATGGGTATTATATTCATTTGTAAAGCAATAAGTGACTACAGATAGTTTTGTCTAGCAATTAACTGGGAACTAGATATTTAACCAAACATACTCACCATTACCAGTGAACCCGTAAGTGTGAGGAAATTGAGCAGAACTTGTTTTTCTTATACTTGATTGCAATTTAGGACATCTAATATTAGGCACTGAAGCTCATTACAAAAGGCTGGTGAAACATTTTCACATTTGAAGCCCTTTGTATGATGCTCTTGACCTGTCAAGAATAAGGATTTTTTTTAAACCTATGTTTAATAGAAAGAATAAACTAACTGGAATAATTTTATGAAAAAAAAAGTTTCTTGTTGTTGTTTTGGGTTTTTTGTTTATTTGTTTTGTTGTTAGAGCTATTCTGATGATAGTGCTCTGGAAGTATTTATGTAACATTGCAGCTGGAGTGGGCAAGTGTTATAACATGCTGAATTTCTGTGTATGACTGAAAAGAGGACTGAAGGCTTAATTGCTTTCTTTATAGCTCAGCCTTTGACTTGAGTAGAAATACTGAATAAGAGAGGAATGTCTGGCCAGCTCATATGGAATATTAGAGACTTCTTCAAAAAAAGAAAGGATATTTGTATGCTTCTGAGGTTAGCCATATACATTATACATTACAAACACCTTTGAATGTTACAAATCCAGATTACAGAAAATTCTTTTGTTATAAAATACCTTTTGACAACCGTTTTAACAATAGGCTATTTTATTGTGCTTTGATTTATGAAACACTCTTGCTCATGAAAGATTTATTTTCCCAGAATCAAATCAGTTTTTATCAAGGCTTATCTGCAATTATAAGATTTGTTCCATTATAAAAGATTCTTGTGAGTTTTGTATTAAAAGGCTCTGACAACTTCACTACTTGCAGTAGGTTTTTGATCTTTGGTAAGGGAAAAAATAGTATGTGATCATGTAATTAATCTGTATCAGAATACACATGCACAAGAGGACTGAATTAAAGCTCCACAGTCAGCTTGGATTCTGGCTTCATAAAATCTGGAGTGTTTGACCTTGGGTTCATCTATGTGCGATGTTTACTGTGCAGTTGACTAATTAACTGTGCAGCAAATAGCTCAGCATCAACATGTGCAGTCCTATCAGGGTACACAAAACTAATAAACTCTGCAGCAGGGTAGTACTTGTAAATACAAGTGTTTTTGTGCACAGCAGTGCATGTGTGGACACTGAACCAGCTGGCTGGGGCATGAGGGTACTTCAGGGCAGGGACTACCTGCTGGCTAGCTTCACAATATAGCACCCTTGTGCCACAGCCAGCCCTTCTACAGCATATTGAGCCGGGTCACCCCCCTCCAGCGCCCTACTAGGTGGGGCTGCTGAAACCCAGCTCAGTGTGCTGCGGTCTGGGTGCATGTATAAACTAAGCAACCAGGAGCAATAAACTGTGGAGCAATAAGCTCAGCAGTTTTTTGCTGCACATTAATGGTACATGTACACTTATCCCTTTTGAAACCTAAAGAAACTTCAGCTTAATTTTTATATGTAATTATATATATAATTCAGGGTATTTTTATATCCATTTGCATGACTGAGTGGACCATAATTATCAGAGGAATTTTTTTTTGAAGTGAAACAAACTTTGTCTTGTACGAAGTAGCACAATTTCATTTACCTTTGTGTTATTCAACTTACTTCTAAAATTAGAGAGTGAGAGACTGATACATTCTGAAAACTTTAAAAAATGTGGCCAGTATTTTTACTTCAAAGCATTCCTGTGTACTTGCAAGGGGACTGCACAATACCCTGATGAATGTAGAAAAAGAAAGCTGCTACATGCTATATTGATTGATCTCAATGGTTTTCAATCTTTTCAGACTCAATGCATTCCATGACAAACTCAAGATACCCCTTGTTATGCTTGAGGCACACCTTGAAAAATGACATCTCTTAGGGTACATCCACACATGCAGGTACGTGCACTTGCAGCAGCTCAAATAGAAGCAGTGCAAATTTGAGCAGGGCTTTTTGCATCAGTGCACATGCCTGGACATGCACTTTGGTGTGAGGCAAATTGTGCCACTTGGGGCAAAATAACCCTGCCTGCCTCCTCCTGGATCTGCAGCCTGGGGGAGCTGGAGCCCAGGGCCAGCACCTGTGCTGTCCCCAGCAGTATATAAAGCTGTCCTGTCCTGGACCCATCAGTACAGGAGATCAGGGCTACTCACTCTCAAGAGCTTCTGGGACCAGCCAATTGGTACCTGGGGACACTACTACCCCTTGTGCCAGCTGAACTGTTGCAGCAGCCCTGAGAGTTCCCTGCACTCTCTACTCACTGCAGTAGTCTGGCAGTGGGGGCTGCTGCCTGGCTGTGACCTGCTATGCACCTGCCAGACCCGGATGGGGACTGCATGGCCAGTAGAGGCAGGGCCAGCTGCCAGTGGGCTGTGGCTGAAGAGTTGGCCTTTGTGCGGCACTACTGCCATGTGTGCCTCTGCCTGGCAGCTATCACTTGGAAGATGTTCCCAATGTGGCAGCCTGCTTTGAACTGTCAAAGCATGTCCTCCTGGCCCCAATTGGCCAGGAGATCAGCCACCTCCAGTTGGGTCCAAAGTGCCAGCTCTGAGCCAACTCCTCTGCCTGGGTCCTGCCACTTGCCTCCCTAGTGGGAATTCTGGTGTTCCCTATTTGAAAACTGAAAAATCCCTGATAAAAAATCCCAAAGTCACTCTGTAAAATACCCCCAAATCCACGTTCCTCCACAATTAAAACAAAAGATCACTATATATGGAGAGAAAGAGTGAGAGACAGAGAGATAGCGATCAGTTGGGCAATGCTTTATTGATATGTTGGCAGTGTTAAAGCAATTTGGAAGCCTATCAGTGTCTCTATCATCATAATAAAATGAATTCTAAATACGTATATGTTTTGCCGTTTGCCTTTGGTTTTCTTTCCAACAGCAGTTAGAGCTCCCTCTGACCCCTTCACTAACCAGGATGTGGGGACAGCTGCCCCTGCAGCCACAGCTCCTGCCAGCAGGTCTCATCCTGTCTGGCAGCTGGGCATGCAGGGTGTGTGCTGGGGGGATGTGGGGTTTGCGGGAGGGAGGTGGGACAGGGGGTGGGAGGATGTGGATGGCTGTGGAGGGATGTGGGGGGGCCATGCAGTGTGTGGGTAGGTGTGGGTGGATTGTGGAGGGACTGTGGTGGGGGGCTGCTCAGGAGGGGTGGGTCCATTGCCCCCCACAGGGTGCAGGCCCCCTGCACAGCTCATGGGCTGCCCCCCAAAGGGCTACAGTCCCCAAACAGGGGCTACAGCCCCCCCACAGGTGTTACAGTCTCCCACAGGGGCTACAGCCCCCCAACAGGGGTTACAGCCCCCTCTGCAGGGCCCACATGGTCCCGCTTGCTCCCCCAGCCCCCCAGATTGCTGACCCATCTGGCCTCATCCCCTGTTGGTTCCTGCAGCCCACCCGATGGCTGCCGCACCCAGCCCCACCCACTCCCCCAGATCCCACAGTGGCTGCCCTGCCCAGCCCCATCCCCTGCTTGCACCACCAGCTGCCCCCACCCTCCATGGCTATCCCCTGGCTCCAGCATCCCAACACTTAAAAAAAAAAGCCCCACACTCACCAACAGTATCAGCTGCCATCAGGGGCACTGGGGCTTTGTGGCAGAGCACCCCCCACCCAGCATAGGGCAGTGGGGGGCAGTGGGGCCCAGCCCCGGCTGCCTGGCACCTGCACTGCCACTGCCCCATTGCATGGGTGTGGCCAGGGTCACAATTTTGCCCCTGTGCTGCAAATATGCAGTGCGGGGAAAAAAATGTTGTTCCTGCACATGCCCCTTGCAGCATCTCAAAGGGCTTTGAGATGCTGCAAGATGCACATGTGCATTTGTGTGGATGTGCCCTTAGTTTTCAGTCAGTTTTTGACTACAGCTAATAAAGCAATTCTTCTGTTGCAAAGAACTTGGAAAGACCACAACAGGTCATAACGTTTTTAGCATACATATTTGAGATATCTGGATTTATCTTTTGAATCATATTTACATACCTAACAGTGTTAACATTGCAGCACCCTTAAAATGATCTCAAGGCACCCCAGGGTGCCATGGCATCTTGGTTAAGAATCACTGATCTATCTTCATATCCAATCCATCTTACTAAGATTCTTTCAACAACTGTTGTAAAGTAAATGGATGAGTTTCCAGTTTCATTTATTAACTTTCGATCAAGTGGTAAGTTTATCTGGGAGAAGCTATATTTTCTTCCTGGTTTTATTATAAAGTAATGGCATATTAATATTCAAGTCAATAAAATTAATGAAGAACTGAAGACATTATTTGAGGGCTGAGAGATTTTCCCTTGCAACAAGGTAACATTACTGCAATATGCAGTTAAAAAGTCAAATCCTCAATGTATAAATTATGGAGATCAGGTTGGAAGCTCAACCTCTGTCACCCATACTTCTACCTTAAAGAAAGGTCTCTTAACATCACTGTATAATTTTTCCATCACGATACAATTTTTCATTTACATAACGTAAACAGGACTTTCTTACGTTCTTCACGTAAGTGGAAGATAGACATATGCACAGACAGTATTAGAAACTCAACTGTCACTCTGAAGTGATTTCAATACTGCTATATACAAATTATTACAGGGAGGGCACTGTACTATAGGTGCCAGATTTGCCTCGTGTTTATTTGATTTACCTTAACTTATTAATTGTTCATCATTTTGATACTTATGAATAATGTGATAATTTGCAATGTAAACAAAGCACCATTTATCATGTGTGAGATGTTTCTTTATGTGTAATATACATGAATTTAAGTAATAGGTCTCATGGAAAGAACAATAATGGAACACACCTGCATATAAAAATGTGGCCAAATGAAAATTATGAACCCCTTGCCAGTAGTGTAATGCAGGTTGGGTAAGTGGGGCATGTGTCCCAGGCACCATCTAAGGGAAGGGGTGCCAGGACACAGGAATTGGGGGGGGGGGGGGGGGGGGGGGGGGGCAGTTGGTTGGAATGCTAACAGCTGCCTGCTTCTGTGATGCACATTGCTGGCTCAGACAATGTGTGTCATGGAGTGCCAGGCATTCTGGGAGTTTGCTGCTGCTGTGGGAAGACCTGATCCTTAGTTTTGCTGCTGAATTCATCCAGGAAGAGCACACACCAACTGCAGATGCTTCCTTACCTGACGAAGGGTCTTTATACCTGAAAGCTTGCAAAGAAGATTTTTTCAACTATTTGAGTTGTTCTAATAAAAGATATGAGATTTACCCAAGAACCTTGTCTGCCTACGTCCTCAGACCAACATGGCTACAACCTACATCCCCAGTGCTGAATTTAGCACTTTTGCCTTGCCCTTTGGCACAAAAAACCCAAACAACCCCCGCCCCAACCAAAAAAAAAATGGTATGAAAAATTTCCTCTGGAAGCAATCTCCACTCCCAATGTAAAGAATTACAGTTCCCAGAATGCCTTGCACCATCTCCCCTCTCTGTTTGCTACTGGTCTTGAACCTGCAAGTGAGAAGTGAGGCAGAGAGGTGTTGGGGGGCGGGGGTGGAGAGGTGCAAAAGATGAAAGACAGCTGCCCAGGGCACATGTTTTCTACACTAGGTCTCTGACTTTTGTCCATCCTACATTAGGGAACTGATTCTTTAAGAAAACCGTTCTATGCCACTGAGATTATGTGCTTTCAGACATTTTTCATTCAGTCCTCCTTTTGAATGCCTTATGCTTGCTGCACTGACATGAAGCTGTAGCGGTGTATGTTTATCACATGGCATGCTCTCAAATCCGCAATGTTTTAAATTAAAAAGTAAACACTGATTAACCTATTTTTAACACTCCCCCCGAATTACAAGGTTAAATTCTAAGCGTGATTTCAAAGGTTAACTTGTCTTTGAAATACTTGCCATTTCATTTCCTCACTGTGACATAACCACATACTAAACTGCATGATGATATGCCAAATTATCCTAATTAGAATGGGCTCAGTGTGCTGAAGACAATTTAGAAGCAAAATGAGAAAGAGGAATCGATGCAAGTACGTAAAGATTTTTCATGGACCTCAGAATATTCCAGACAACATTTTGTTTTCTGCTTTATCAAGCTGGTTTACAGAATTAGCATGCAGATCATGTTAAAAATGCTTTCATGTATATTTTACGCTACTCAACATTTAAAAGCTTTATTTCCTCTTCAATTACAAAGTGATTCCATTTTCATTTGTCAGTCAGATGCTGCACTATACTGACCTCCCTGCATCTCTCATATACACATAATAAAGAGGCTGGAAATACTGATGCCAGTTTTGGAATAGGTAAATCCTGAAGGGTTCTGATGGGGTGGTCCAACTTCCACAGTTTTGCTTGGAAAACTAGATCACATGGAAGTCAGAACTTTAAGAAAACCCCAGCCCCTGAAAACTCTGACCCTTGGGGAAAAAAACACAAAACCAAGCAAGTGAACAGTAAACCCAGAAATAGGTGCTTGGTTGTTTTAGCAAACTTTAAACAGGGTGGACAAGTGAAAAACTCAAATGGACCTTTGGGTCATTCCAATCAATGTGAGAAGTTCATTGATTAATTGACAAAGCAAAATTAGTAGCAAAGCATAAAGCATAATCTTATGGGACGGGTCTCGACTGCCACAAAGTAAAGCTGGTCAGTCAGCAAGGGATTCTCCAAACGATTTGGCGAATGTCATGTGGGGGTCTCCGAATTCCCCTTCAGCCAATGTCCAGTATTTATAGATATGTGGTAAGCATAATTTCAATATTCTAATACTTAGTCTCTGATTGGTTTCATTTAAATTTGTTTCACTGAAAATTTCAAAAGTTGATTAAACCAGATTTTTTGTGGACCTAAAAAGTGTCAATTAGTTAAGATTTATAAACTTAAGAAAGCAAAGGAGCAATAGGAAGGGCTTCTTGTCTTGAGGGTTGACAAGGCTGCTTTCTTGTCCTAAATTCTTTTTACCTTGTGCTCTGTTTGATGGTGTCTTAATGAGGCATACAGATGGCTTCCTTTGCTGTGCTAAGCCAGCTGTTGCATCTGCGGGGGTTCATGCTATGGTCTCACAGGCAGAGGTTTCTGGGGCTCCTCTGTTGTAGCCACTTTCTGTGGCTCAGGCTTCTTGAAAATGGCCAAGCCTGGCAATAGCATTTGGTTTTGCCTTACAGATGCCAGGAGAACTTTTGAAGTCCAGACCCAACTCTCGTGAAAAATGTTGAGGGCAGGTATGAAAGTTTTCACTCTCTTCTGTCCCTTACAGCGGTAGCTTTTTGTCCTCAGAGGCTTTTTTAGATCTTGATAGAACAGTGACTTTTACGATGTGTCCCACACCAAAATCTACAAGAGGATGAAGTAGCTATCTGTCATTCCTTGAAAACCAGTGGCTGATAGTTGGGCATTCAGCTTTATAAACTATCAGGAGGGTAGAAATGCTGATGTTAGGAGTTAAGACAGCAGGCAGGCAGAGAAACCCCTGGGAGAGACTGGCTGCTGGCTGACTGGGTGCCCTCAGCTGATTCCAGTTTAAGTGCTTGGATGTAGCTACTGCATATAAACAGCAGTCCTTGCAGTACTCCTGATGAGGCAGGTTCTTTTTTTGTCTAGTCCCAGTGCTCCTTGTTCCTGGCTCTAGTTGTCCTAGTCTGGTCCCTGTTCCTCAGTCCTCTGTTCCCTACTCCAGCTCCTTATCCTTCAGTCTGTTTCCTGGTTCTCTTCCTGGCTTAACTTCTGTCATGTCTGCATCCTCATCTAGCTCCCTTTCTGCACCTGTGCCTTCTCTAGCTTCCTGGTTGTGCTTGCCTTGTGACCCCTTTTGGCTTTTGGATTCCTGATATTGACTTTTGGCCCATGACCAGGATTCTGTCCCAAGTTCCTGAACCCCATCTGCCCCGCTCCCCTTTTCCAGGTTATTTTTGTGACACCTGGCATCCCTATAAAAACCTCTGGGGAAGACCCTGAGCCGGGGGAAGCTGTTGGGGGGCTGGGAGATGGCATAGGAGGGTAAGTGTCATAGTCACAAATTGCCACAGCAGGAGACTGTGTTGTTATTTTTAAAACAACAAGTTTTTGGAGGTAAAAGAGACCATCACATGTTTTGATCTAAATGGTGACATTTTGTGGGAGGCTTTGTTTAAGACTGCTGTTAGCTTATCAGTAAAATGCCTGCCTTCATCTGGGGATGACTGCACTATTTTCAGAAAGGGGTATTTATTTGGATCTAAAGTTCTGTGACTTTTTTTTTTTTCAAATTCTCTAATCTGGGTGTTTCAAGACATCAACATGTTTTATTTATGGATCATGCTAGAGCATCACAAGCTGAAAACCCAGAGCAGCTCATCTATCCAAATTTGCTTTAATCTCTCAGGCATGTCAAGAAAAACCAGCATCTCAAACTCCTTCTTTTCTACTCCTTCCTAGTATTCTCCTTCTGCAGGTTGTGAATATAGCCTTGCCTGACCTTCTATACCAGTGTTATCTAACTTCTAAAGGGACAGGGGCCCAGGGCTCCACACAGCCATGGACCCCCTGGGCTGCATACTATGCATACACCCCCTCCTACCAACCTCAGCACTGTGTGCTCATGTGAGCAATAGCATCCCCTTCCACAGCTCAGCTGTATCTCATGCTTGCATGACCCGAGGCTCAGCCTCAGCTCCCTGAGCTACACATGCCACACTGCCCTACCCCTGGGATGGGGACATGGAATGG
Organism: Alligator sinensis; assembly: GCF_000455745.1. Classification (NCBI taxonomy): domain Eukaryota; kingdom Metazoa; phylum Chordata; order Crocodylia; family Alligatoridae; genus Alligator; species Alligator sinensis. The sequence goes on from NW_005842532.1 coordinate 353,234, forward strand.
AAGCTGGAGGAGGGAGGAGACATGTATTGCTGTTGCAAGCTGGAGTGGTGGGGGTTAGAGTTACTTACCTTTGCTGACAGCTTGATCAATAAAGAGTGAGCTTGCTTGGGATAAATGTTTCTTTGTGCTGTCTGAGGATTTAAAAAAACAAAAAAACAAGAGAATTCAGTTTATCCACACAATGAGCTTTCTATTCCACCTAGTACTTGAGTCACTATTCAGCCATTGTTCCACCCTTGAAAGTTCCACTGAGATCAGACGGAGTTCTAAGCAAACTTCAGTAGCAGGATAGAGAGCTGAAAGCATTGGACTGCAATGATTTTGGAAAAAAGAATTGAAAGGTAATTAATTAAAATGCAGTAAGATGGCATTTTGAATTTCAGTAGTCTACCCCACCCCAAATAGAAGTTTCCTAAGCTTTTGCAGGAGCACCTTCTTCTTCAACAACTTTTAAATTAGCATCAAAGTAGCTATCTTTGGAAAATGTATGGAGCCCTGGGGTGTTGGCCATAGTCATGTTGGTCTAAGGATATAGGCAGATGAGGTTCTTTGGGTAAATGTGATATCTTCACTTCATAAATCTACGAGATATAAAAACTCATGTACTAAATATCGACATTGGATTTATGGCACATTATAACCTGCCTGCATCCGATAACCTCAGGTAACCTCTCTACATTTTCCCAGCTACATTCTATCATCAGATCAACATTCCTTCTCCAGGCCCTCCCCCCCCCACTTATCTCACACCTCTTGTCTCCCATGGCCTCTGATCCTCACTGCCATGCATTTGCATTTTCACAGACCTTTATTTTGTATATTGGCTTCTACTCCATCTAGGAAAACCCAAAACAACAGCAGACTCTCCCTTTGCCTGAAGATGGGTGTCTGTGCCTGAAAGCTTGCAAAGAACAATTTTTCCAACTATTCAGTTAATCTAATAAAAGATATCACATTTACCCAATGAACCCAAAGATATCACGTTTACCCAAAGACCTTCCTAGGGAGTCCTGTGGACTGCCATAATCGCTTGGCTATAGACTCATACTCCATCTCTCTTGCTACCAGGATCCTTTATGCATTTACTATTAGATAGTCATTGGTTTAAAAACATAAATAACCTTGGCAGTGGGACCTGCAGTCCTTCATTCCCCTTCCCAGGATACAGCTGTAGCTATCAGCCTATAGAAGCCATGGCTGTTGCCCCATGGCTCCTGCATGTTGGGCTTCCCAACTTCAACATAAATGGGTAACAGTGCCCAGGCCTATCCTGTTCATTAGCTTGGAGGTTAGGGCACTCTCCTGGGAAGTAGGTGTGGTTCACATCCACTCAGGGTGATGAAGTCTATAATCTATGGCTCCCCACTGCCTGGGCAAATAATCCACCAGTCTATGTGATGAAAGGGCATTGCGCCACCAGTGTTTTTGACAGAATTCAGTAGTATTAAGGCGAGTTTGGAGTACCCATAATGGCACCAAACTGAATAACATTGGAGCTTAGAGGGGCAGTAACTGGCAAGATATTCAAAATAGTGTACCCCCAGGCATGGCATTTAGCAACCTGTAAGAGTCAGCAATATGGATTACAATTTGGTTTCTGACTGCTGGGAGAGGTATGAACTGGAACACCTTTTGCTGACTAGTACACATAAAACCTGCTTGCTTATCTCTAGTTTAGACCTCTCTGAACCCAAACTGAGGCATGCTAGGCCCATTCACATTACATATCCACGTTGGACAAAGCATTCAGGAACTTCTAATTTATTGATGCCTTAAACCTACCAAAGCTTAGAATGGAAACAGATATGGCTTTTGTGCCATCATAATTTTTTTTATGGTGACACAGAGGCCAAGCAAATGGACATCCATACCCTTTGCACCACAAATGCCCCAAATGTGACAAATGTGGTAATGATTTATGTGGCTTTTTTGTGGCAGATGTCTTTTTATGGAGTGTGGCAAGGCACTGTAGGTGCCTGCCACTTTAAGGGCCTGAGGCTAACAGCTGGCAGGTGCCTGATGAGAGAAGCCATTTTGGATCTAGGGCTGCCCATAGAAACCGGGGATTTTTGCTGCTGGAGGCCCAGGCAACAACATCACCTGGCCAGAGGGCTGCTGGTATCATCTGGAGGTAAGGGAGGAGCTGTAGGGGATGGTCAGGAGGCTCCTGATCCTGGGCATGACCTAAAACTGCACCCTGCCGGGAGTGGGTGTCCTGGTGGGGCTCTCAGTGGCGCGGGAGCCCCCAGGAAATGCCAGGCCGGTTACCAGCCCGGGGAAAAGTGGGTAGGGGTGCCTCAACTCTAGCCCTCACCTTTGGGATGGGTTTGCATACCATCAAAGGTAGTTGCAGGGTGCAAACTCTGAGGAGAAGAGTGGGGCCAGGCATGGCTGTAGCCACCTGAGCCTTGTGGGGGTGTGAGACCCCAAGAGGGAAAGTTGGGGGTGCGTTTGCATACCATCAGAGGTAGTTGGGGCCAGGTACGGCTGTGGCCACCTGAGCCCACTGGGGAGCAAATCCCCCCCCCCCATGGCCCCAAGTGAGGGGTATAGTTGTGGAGCCCCAAACAAAGGGAGTAGGCCCAGGTAAGTTTTCAGATGCCTGAGGCGAAGGTTTGGTCCAGTCTGAGTGAAAGGGGCTCAGCCCCAGAGCGAGAGAGGCGAGTCCTGACCCCAGTAAGTCTTCCACTGCTGGGAGGCCGAGTGTGGGTCGAATGTAATATCCACAGTAACACCATGACCTGCTGCCCCACAGGGGGAGTGAGAGTCCCCTGTGAGACCCTGGAGTAGCAGTCATGGTGTGAGGTACCCCAGCTCCCTACATCCAGGAAGGTGGACCTGGAGAGAATGTGGGGCTAGTGAGGTCGGGAGTAGAGTGCCCCTCAGCTGGTTCATGCTGGGTCCAGGACCAAGAAGATCAAAAGGGCCAAGTGTTCACCGTGAGGGGTACCCAGAGTCATGGCCCTGGGACCCCACCTGGCCTTGGAGATGAGGCCAGGGCCTGTGCATGGCCGAAGGTCCCGAGCGGGGATCACACCTGAGAGGGGAGCCAGCTACAAGGAGCTCAGCAGCCCAAATGAAGGTGGCGTAGGCTGCCTGAGTGGAGGGATCAAAGGAGGGTCCTGCCAGGAGGATTCTAGAGCCTAATGTGGGGCTGGTGTGACTGTTAACATCTAGATGCCATCTGCGAGGCTTGGGCTGTGGTGTAGGGGAGGAGCAGAGCTGCAGATAGTGCCCCCTGGCATTGGGGCAAAAATGGGCAGCCTCCTGCCTTATTTAACAACTTATTAACTTTTCCAACAAGTCGTGGTGGGTGAGACAGGTGGGCAGCGTGCCCAGAGGCAGGTGGGAGGCTGGCAACGGCTGGTCTGAGGGAAACCCACTTTACCACATGGAGCAAGAGCACAAGCAGCCTAGAGCTGCTCATGCTCTCCGGCTTCCTTGGACAGGCACTCCTAGGGCCTTGGTGACCTGACATGTGTACCCTGGAAATCCCCATATGGGAGGGGGCTCCTCAAGCCCTGGGAGTGCCTGCCTGACTTTTCCCTCTTACAACGATGTGCTCTGGGCAATCTCCAGAGAGCACCTCTGTAAGTGGGAAACCCCAGCTGTCCCTTCTTACAGAGACAGGCCTTAGAGATACCCCGGAATACATCTCTATAAGCCTAGAAAGCCAGGTTTCTGCTCTTAAAGATGTGCCCCAGGGAATCTCCCAGGCACTTCTCAGAGGAAAAACTGGAGCTCCACACATACAGAGACATGCCCTAAAGATTGCCTGAGGCATGTCTGCAAGTGGGAAACCCCGGCTTTTCCCTCTTGCAGAGGCCTGTCCTGGGGTATCTCTGAGGCACATATCTGTAAGCAGGGAACAAGTCACCCATTGTCCCATAGACCTGGGACCTCCTTAATGCAGGACAACAGGTAATGTGCATTTTGCCCAATGAAGTGGCTAGGCTGTGGTGGTCTACTTCATTTGGCAATACATGTTTATACTCTTTATATACATAACTTTATACACTGTTAATGGTCTTCATAGACAACAGTGGAGTTACTTGCAGCATGTAATCATGTGCTTAAGTCTTGTTAAGATCAAGCTGAACTTGAGATCTTCTTTTGGGACTCAGAGTAGTGTAACTAAGGTAGGGCAACCCTGAGTGCTGACTTACTGAGGGTGGGGAAGAACAGAAAAATAATAGCTGCTATGAGAGGCAAACACTGATATTAATAGTGTCAGTCAGATTAAAAGCTAAATTGCTGTTGCCCTTTTCTTTCCCCTTAATTTTTAGTTTGAGACAGAAATCCTCTTTCTTGCCAGTTGTAAAACAGCAGATTCATCCCCCACTCCTTTCCCCCTCTTCCAAATAGCAGCATATCAAGGGAAGTAATATTTTTAGCGGTTGTAAAACAAACAAAAAATCTCTTAAAATTCTTCCTTCTCAGTGCAACCAGGTTTATCAAGGTAAAAGTAGACATTTGAAAAAATGTCTCAATGTGTTATGACTTCTAAGATTACCTAGAATAAGATGAAAGATACTGGCCTAAAAAGATGGACAAATCCTAATTGCAAAGAGAAATAAAATGTACTGTAGCAGTAAAGTCACAAGGATATTGGCTTAATATTCCTAAAATAAATGATTTAGCCTATGATTTCAGTTACATGATTTGAAATAATTAATTCACAACAGAATGATAGTATGGCTTTGCATTCTATGCAATAACCACAGACTGTTCCCATGGCAATTTATTGTTTCAACATGCTCTTATTTCTAAATAGTTCCTATCTTGTCTGAACCTCCCTTTAACTCCCTGAGCACCTCCCTCCACCCCATTAAATCGTAATTGAATGATAATCCTTGAAAGCTTCAGATGATGTGAATGAGAACATTAACAGGCGTTATAATGACTGTCTAAAATCATGATTCATGCAAATCAAGTGGACATTCAGGACTTCTTCTGCAATGGTCAGTGGAGAATTGGACATGCAGGTTGCTGACAAAGAGTAACTGGTATGAAAAACAAAAATAATGTAAGAATGAAACAGATACATGATTAATAGCATAGGAGTGACATCTTTACAAGCTACCAGGAAATATTTTTTTTCAACTCTTTTGGGGTTATTTGATAGGACTTAATAGGTAATTATATTCTTGCGATGGGACTAAAATACAAACCTGAGCCATGTTCCCTTGGAAGTTTGAGTGGGCTCTAAAAATTACTCATGCCTTAAAATAGGTGGGATGTTATAACATGCATATTAATTGACATTCATGCTTGAGAGAACCTTGGAAAAAGACTGAATGATTTTTTCCCCCCATAAAAATGCCAGTTTTCTTTTATCATTTCAATCACATTGTTAATATGACCTTCCAAGAGCCTTGAAAAATAAGATTTCCTAACCTACTTATTTTACTTGGTGCCATTTGACAGAGACTGATGACTCATTTTTCTGGTTTAAACCACAACAACAATTTAAACTTAAAAAATGTTTGATTTGAAAGTGTGTAACTTTTTTTGTTTCTTATAGAATGAAGAGTCAGTAGAAAGATATACTTGCGTATTAAAACAAAAAGCTGTACTCTCTTATTTTGAATAACTCCAGTGCCTTGGTAGATTGGGGTAGAATATTGAAATGTGACAAGGAGATACTGTGTTGGTTGCAGATATGCTTTTAAGGGATCTGATGAAAATAGCACATCACTTCTGAAAATTATTAAGAAAGTATTCATGTACTTGGGAATCTTTAATTGATTGTTTTTAATGGTAGTACCATCATTCTGTTTTTTCTGCATATCTTCTGGTATGTATAGCTCAGGAAAATTCAAAGTGGGTGTTGCTACTTTGTACTAATGAGTAATGGTTTCCAGGAAGGAGCACTGTCCTGTCATATAAAAATGTATTTGTGAATGTGGCAAGAACTTCTGCCATGCAATACAGGATTTGTCTGAGGCAGAAGTGAATATGACATTTTTGTCACTTTGTTTCTCCTATCCTAAAAATACAGGACATCTCTGGCAAAGCAAAAGATTATAAGAATCTTAAGGCCATAAGGTGAAACTCCAGAAGTTGAGAAATTAAAAGCTAAGCTTGCTTTAGTTTTTTGCCTCTTATTTGTATGTATGTGTGTATCATGATATGGTCCGTTATTACTAATTGCTTTTCCCCCCACCACAGGAGCATAGCTTACCTAGTGCAAAATGAGTCTGGGTTGTTTATATCACTCCATTGCACTGTGTACATAGAATTTGGATGCAATCAGTGCAACATGTACTTTAAATAGAAATATATATTCTCCTTTAATTCCAGCTAATCTTGAAAGCAAAAATGATTATCAGACAGGTAGTATGCACTGTTAAATTTTTTATTCTTAATTTTATGATTATTTACAGATATATCCAAAGACATACAGACATCAGCAATGGTGATATCAATTTATTGTCCATCAGTGCGCGCACACCAAAAAAAAAGTCATCAGAACATCTGGCAACATGGTTTTTCAAATAAAAATATTAAGTTAAAATTGAGTTATGGAGGTATGTTGCTAGTACAAAGCTAACGGTCTCCTTTTTCAGAATAGCTAGAGAATGGAGGTTGTGCATTTCTGAAAATCAGTCATGTCTCTGTAAATATTTAGGTGTATGACCTAAGAGCTCAAAGCAGCTAACTTTGACATATGTGAACTACCATAGGTAGAAAAATGATCCAGTAGTTTGGCCTGGAACTTGAAAGACTGATTCAATTGCTTTTCTGACGTGACTATCTTGTGTAATCTTGAGCTAGACAAAAGTACTCTGTGCTCAGTTCCCCTTCTGTAATCTGAGCGTAACAAGTTTTTCCTACCTTGCCAAAGTATCAGGAGGCTAAATAAATTCAAGATTGTGAGGTGGCTTGCTTTTATGGAAAAGGAGGCTATATAAGGAACCTGAAAAGGGCAATTCACTTGGGCTAGGGACAGAAATTTCACATTCATTGGTATAAGTGATCAGAAACCAGTTCAACTCTGTAACACAACAGAAGTTCAGTGTACATAGGCTGCTTTCAAAATGACCCAAACCAGTTAAAGATAAACTTGGATAGATGTAGTATCAGACTTAACTGACTTAGGTTAAATCAGTTTTTTGAACTTCTGTCCCAGATCCCCTCCAGATTCAAGTTAACTCATAGACCTACAGCATCCCAGGATGCTTTTCACCTCCTCCACAACTCCCCCTCCCGCATTTAGAGGGAGGGCAGGATAGCCTTGGCCCAAGTTGTCTGCTCCAGCAGAGAGGTGTGCTCCAGCATGTGCTTGCTTCTGGCACGGGCCACTGCAGACATGTGGCTGCATTTCTGGAATCAAAAGTGATTCTGTTCACTTGCTTAATGGTTCAATCTATGTAGTTTAGACTAAACTGCAAAGATTGAATAAATTAAACCTCAGACTGTGTGAATGTCTGTACTTAGCCTTAATATAGATCCTAACAACTTTTCACATGACTTTCCAATGTCTGAGATACCCGTCTTGCTATACTGAGTTACTTGTGTGTGTATGTAAATTAAAGAATCTCATCAGCTTTAAATGAAAATTCTTTGAGATAACAAACAATGACACAACATTACAACTGATATTTATTATAAACTGTGGGAACATGTACACACATGCTTCACTGCAGATTAGATTAATTAGCACCGCAGTAAAGCATCACCATCTACATGTATGCTAGAGTGCGGTAAACTAATTAACTCCATTATAAGATAGTTGTGTTTGGGACAGTACTGTCTTGTGGCAGAGTACTTAATTGCACTGAAATGCATGTTTAGACACTGACTGGAGGCATAAATTGCACCCGGCCAGCCCAGCCAGCTGGGGGCCTGTTCCAACCCCGGCTCAAATTGCTGCTGTCCTGGGTGCACATGTAATCACTGCACCCAGGTGCAATTTACTGTGGCTCAAACTGCTCCAGAGTTATTGCTTTGTATTAATTGAATGTGTAGATGCATCCTGTATGGCCTATAGTTCCTCCCAACTCAAAGAAAACTCCTGTTTACTTTAGGAGAATCTTTCTTGCTTTAAGATTGCCAGGCTTCATTTTCTATGCTGTGGAATTACCAGAAGCAGAATATATGTCTATTTAGATAATAAACGGTATTAAACTCCTTAAACTCATTTACTGAGGAAGTCTTTTGACACTAAGTAAATGCTGCACACAGTTAGAAAATGTAAATGATACTTACAAAATAGTTGCTGGTGAGTAGAGTAACTGTTGAGAACTTCCAGAAAACTGTTGTATTAATATTCTACTTTTTCTAACCTGCTTAGCAAGCTCTTCTACAGTTCAGGGCTTATCATGGTATTAAGTACAGATGAGTTTATGCTCTCAATTTTCTTTGGTTATTCATGAAAAAGACCAGTACCGGAGATGGATATCATTGCCCACTCTTGCCTTTGAGAATCAATCCATGTTGATTCTTCTTCACACTATGCAGGCTCTGAATTAAGGTCTTAATCCAGTTTCTGCTGGGGTCATTTTTGCCAAGGACACAGGATTGGCCTTGACTTTTTAGGTAGGTTGAATCTTTTAGAAGGGAAAGCTCTTTCAGTTTAGAAATATTAGTGGGAGAAAAAAATGATGCCACTTGGCATGTCTTCACATTCATTAATGCGCCATAATTATGGCTCATTAAGTTCAGTACCTGTAATGGCAGATACTAATTTAATGCACTGTAATCAGCACTACTGCACGTTACCACAAGCAAAGGGTGCATCCACAGATGCAGGCATGTGTGCTTGCAGCAGCTCAAATAAGAATGGCACAAACTTGAGCCAGGAATTTTTGTCTTAGTGCATGTGCCCGGACATGCACTTTGGTGTGGGGCAAGTTGTACCACTTGGGGCAAAATAACCTTGCCCAGATTCTCCCAGATCTGCATCCAGGGGGAGATAGAGCCTAGGGCTAGCACAGGGGTGGGCAATTATTTCAGGCGTAGTGCCGCTTACTGAGTTTTGGCAAGCCATTGAGGGCCGCATGACAGTCAGCCAGGGGCAGATAAATATTAATTTTCTAAATTTTTTAGGGGCTCCATGGGCTGGATAGAATGGCCTGGTGGGGCACATCTGGCCTGCGGGCCACATTTTGCCCAAGCCTGGGCTAGCACCTGTGCTGACCCCAGCAGTATAAAAAGCTGCCCTGGCAAGTAGCTCAGGGATACTTGTTCTCGGGAGCTTCTGGGGCACAGCCAATTGGTATCTGGGAACACTACCCCTTGTGCTAGCTGGACTGCTGCACCGGCCCTAACTTAGAGGTCCCTGAACCCTCTACTCACTGCAGCAGTCTGGCAGTGGGGGCTGCTGCCTGGCTATGACCTGCTGCCACCTGCAACAGCACGTGGCCCCAAGGTTGTGCACCTTCCAGACCTGGATGGGAACTGCATGGCCACAGCAGAGCATCTGCACCTCTGGGACAGCTGCCAGTGGGCTGAGGCTGTACAGTTGGCCTTTGAGTGGCAGTACTGTTGCCAGTAAATCCAGAGAGGTGCTCCTTCCCCTCTATTTGGCATTAGTGAGGCCACAGCTGGAGTACTATGTCCAGTTCTGGGCACCACACTTCAAGAAGGATGTGGATAAGCTCAAAAGAGTTCAGAGAAAGGCCACCCACATGATCAGTGGCTTTGGGGATAGACCTTGTGAGGAGAGACTCTGGGAATTGGGCCTTTTCAGTCTGAGTAAAAGAAGACTGAGAGGCAACTTGATAGCCCCCTGCAAGTATGTCAGGGGTGAACACCAAGATCTAGGGGAGCAGAAAGGTACCCCTCAGGAGGATGAGGTCCAAGGGCACAAGCTAATTGAGGGAAAAATTTAGGCTAGACATAAGGAAAAACTCCTTTTCCATAAGGATAACTAGAATCTGGAACATACTCCTAGCAAAGGTGGTGCAGTCACCATGCCTGGAGGTGTTCAAGAGAAGGCTGGAGCAGCACCTCATGGAGTTCGTTTGAACTTGCGTACCTCCTGCCCATGGTAGGGGACTGGACTCAATGATCTTACAGGTCCCTTCCAGTCATTCTATTTTATGATTCTATGATACTTCCATGTGTGCTGCCACCCAGCCATCTAGGAGCTATTGCCTGGAAGGTATTTTCAGTGTGATGGTCTGCTTTGAATTGCCAAAGCATGTCCTCCTGGCCCCAAGTGGCGGGGGGGGGAGCCCCCCCCAGCAGGGGTCCCGG